>NC_052502.1:39171840-39447051 GCF_016617805.1 Bactrocera tryoni
ATTTGATAAAATTCTACAAAAATTTAAAAGTTATAGCCATTGGCGCAAAAAACCTGATTTTGCGGTTTTGAAAAAAGGTGGGGAATGTCGGGCCAACTCGATTAAAACAATATTGTTACCGATGAAAAACGTTTATTTATCAATGGAAATGAAAGAGAGATTCATAAATGATAAGAAAAATAGGAATTGCCGAAAAAATTATTCCGACTCGCAGTGGATGCAGGTGTAAGTGTTCGGGTTCGGTCCGGTACATTTCAAGTGAACCCCTCGATCACAAACGATGCAATGGGCCGTGTTTTGACGATTATCGTGCTTCGGGATCTTTTTCTTGCAAATCATGCAAAAATCGAAGTCCTCTTCGATGTCGGTTTCGGTCGGAGACAGGCTTCTCTTCCGTGGCGTTTTCGATTTGCCACGGCCTTTTTGCTTCTTGGCTGCTGGTTCATCGGCTGCCTTCGTCAATTTTTGCCGCTTTTTTCGGCCTCGTCACGCAGATCTGCGACAACCTCAGGCGATGTCAAAATCGGTGACTCCATTGTCTTGCGGCCACGTTTTGATTTCGGCGCAGGTGTGCCCAATTTCAACGGGCCAACCGATTTCAATGCATCACGGAGCTGTGGAGCCGAAACAAGAGACAACGACGATGATGCAGCACCACTTGTTGAAGCTGGGGCACTTGTCGATGACTCCGACGTTGACACCTCCTTATTCGCAGCAGTCACAATGGCATCACCAGAGGCAAGAACTCGACGTTGATTGTCGGCGTCTTTCTCTTCGTCACCGAACAAATTTTCGCCGCTCAGTTCGGAAGCGACAAAGTCAACTTCAGTGAAAATTTGCGGGTTGAACGGGTAGATGCCAGTTGTTCGGAAGCCGGATTTGATGGTTTTCGGCGTTAACATAACATCGAGGCACTGATCGACAAGGAGCGGCACATGATGCAGATCGAAAGTGACACCAATGTTGGACTTTTTCCATGCATCATGCTTCACGGTCATCATGCCTTTAAATGGTGCAAATACCGCAACATCTAGCGGCTGCATTTTGTGCGTGCATTTCGGCGGAAAAGACAGCAACGTGATGCCATGATCCAACGCCAAATCTAGCGGCTCGATGGATAAATGCGAACCGTGGTTGTCCAGCAGCAACATGGTTGGCGAATCGGCATTAGCACCGGTGTGCTTGATGAAATGACGCATGAATTGAGGGAATACGTCAGAGTTCATGTAACCAGAACCGTTCGCAACACCAACAGCGACATGACTCGCATGAGTCATAAAAATCTCTTTCATGTTGACTCGGGGAAAGAGGAAGAATGGCGGTATAGACTGGGCACTAGAGCTGACGGCCAAAGCCAAAGACATATTGGTGCCTTTTTCGGCAGATGTTGATGAGCCGACCTGCTTTTGTCCTTTGCGCGCGATGGTTTTGACAGGTCTGGTTGGCACGGTCGGGCACCCGGTTTCATCCATGTTCCATATTCGGTGAGGTTCAAACGGCGTCTCACCGAGAACGGATGAAAGGTTGGCAAAGAATGCATCGACATTCTCTTTGTTGAATCGCTTCGCACGGCTCTGGCTTACTTGCTCTGGTGTTCGCAGTGACAAATTTTTGTGGCGTTTCATGAACGCCAACTGCCAATCCTTACTCGCCTGTTGATCGTCGTTCTATGGATCCGGATACGACGCGCCAACTTTCCGAGCAAATTCATACGCGAGCTTACGAAGCTCCATCAAACTAATTCCATAGTTGATGTCGCTGGCCTGGAGAATGTAGCTTATCAGCGCCTTCTCTTGTTCGATGTTGAAGATCTGAAATAAAAAAAAAATTATTTATTATTCGATGAAAGAAAAAGAAAGAAACCAGCAGAACTCACTGTTGTGCCCATCGTCGTGCTTTCAGCCAGCAAATTCTTCATTACATCGGCATTGGCAGTAGTAACGTTGTTGCTCGCACCATCAAATGCTGCAATATAACGCATCAGGTTGGTCCTCGGAATTTTGTGTGCCGTCGCAGATTGTCGAACGCTGTTGTGATGTACTTTCACCGAATTGATCGCCTCCAAAATGTTGTCGAAATCAACAATTTTCTCTTGTTTGGGATAGTACCGCGGCATAATGACTAAAAAAAATTTTTCGGAGCACGAAACTATCAGGAAATGTTGAAAAACTATTGTGTTGTTGAAATTCTGCACGAATTTCAATCAACACTTATACACGTCAAATATATGAAGTTAGCATGTCAAATGTAAAAAACTATGTGGCCCGTGGCGGTGGATAATGAACACAATGTAAATTCGTGCAAAATTTCTTTTGTGTGTCGAAGACTAAAGGCTCAACTAATATTATAAACATATTTACCTGGATGAATGTATTGGAAAATGTGAAAAAAATCAACTGTACACAGAGTTGAAAAAAAACTTTCGGAGTGTCGAATTTCTTTTTGTTGTCGCAGAGAGGTTATAACACGTGTTCACAGCTCGAGTGCTATATAGAAACTGAGCTTAGTATGAGACGAGCCGATGACAGTTGGTTGCAGCTGTCAACCTATACTAGGGAAAAAAAAATATCGAGCTGGCCCGGGATTCCCCGTGGCCCTATGATATAAATTCTGTTTAGGTCAATGTAACTGTAGGTCTACAACATTAAGTACGAAGCATAGTTCACAGTTTTGCTTATGGTATTACATTTCAATGGCATAATAATTAATATTCTAAGTATCTTTTACTGAAAACAAACTTCACTCTTTAAAATCCAAATGGTATGCTTTTATTTAGCCGATTTTCAAATATAAGGACATAATATGGTCGAGAGAAAAATATTGTATATGGTTCAATATTAGCTTAATATAACTCAATATAAATTGAACAAGGTATATTAGGTTAGTCACAAATGTATATCATTATATAAATAATCAGCGTTTAGTTTCTTTAGTCATGTACGTCTATCTGTCTGTCCGTGTATACGAAACCGTCGATATCGGACAATTATAGCATACAGCTGCCGTACAACTGATCGATCAAACAAAAGCATTTGTATGGAAAATATTTTATATGCCATGTTTTCTTCACAAAATTTGGCATAAATTATTACCCAGTGGATCGTTACAATCTTCGTAGAAATAATTCCTATCGGGCCACTATAGAATATAACTATCATACAAACTCATGGCTCACTATCAGGATAAAAATATTTTTGAACACCTTTAAACGATAAAAAATGTATCTGAAAAAGATATTATAGTTTCGGTGCATCCAACGCAAGTTTTTTTGTTTTGAATATTTTAAATATTTATATACGTTTTGTTTTTTGTTTTGAATAATTATGCATTAAGGAATGAAATATGTTTCCCCATTGGACTAATTTTATTTTTATGAGAAGGAATGCAAAGTCTTAAGTTTTCATTTTAAGCAAACTAAAAATAGTATTTCATTATAAGACATTTTCTAAATTTTTCATTTAATTATATTTTACCCTTATAAATTTACTTAATAAAGATTTGTATCTTCGTACTCTATTTCTCTATCTCCTTTTGTCTCTCCTCTATTTTGATTACAGACATTTTGCAAACAACGACATCAACAGCGATGGCACTGACAGTAGCTCTAAATGCCGTGACAGTGGCTGTAAAATATATATAAATGCAGTAGACCGACAAAAACTCCTCGCGACAAGGCTCCTACTCGTAGATAACTTGCATGTGCGCAATTGAACTAAAATTGACCTGAGGAATCCGTCCATCAGTTTAATGCATCCACCTGCCTTTTTTATTATTCCGCAGCGATGCTACCTTTGCTTCTGAAGTTTTGAATTCAACATTGTTATTGTTTTCTGGTGATGGTCACTTAAGAACTTTTGCGTAACACAGCCTTTTTGTTACAAATATCAATTTTTTTCTTTACAAATTGACAACAAAAACTACAAAACTACAATACTATAGGTGCTTTCGTCGACAAAATAGAACAACGTTTCACTAAAAAAGTTGAGCACACAAAATCGAATATTGCAGATATTTCATATTCATCATCGTTAAATAATGTTTATATTTGGGCCACATCGAGTTGTTAATGTGAGTATTATATATGTACATATAACAGTATATTAGTATTTTGGTTGTTTAGCAGAAAGCTTTATATAATTAGTTTCCAGAAATATTTAAACAAAGAAAGGGTCAGGATAATGCGAGACCTTATACAAATTTGATGACTCGTCAAAAGCTTTTGCAACCTCAATTGGATATGCTATCACATCCACCTTATTATCCTTACTTGACATATAGGTTTTCTCGTTTCTAAGATCAATAATTTAAACATTTCAGAAAGGGGCTATTCGCTTCATAATAGGTTCACCTTCTTATATGAGAAACCACATGAATACCTATACTTGAATAAAAACATCCGAAGAATTTTTCAGTTGGTTCCTCTGTCCGACTACTAGACAATAGACGAGAGTCTAGACTAAACAGATTCTATACACAATACCTTCCTTTTCGATTGAATTGGTCTCAATCTATTTGCTTTAACACTAGACGATGCTGGGTTTATATTTCTATAGGTCGACAATACACGCTTGTCTCTTTCGATTTAATATACTCCACAAACTTTTTAAGAAGTAAACGCAGCAGCAACATAAATAAATTTTGGATTTATTTTAAACATACAAGTATTTTTCATCGAGATCTTTAGTTTCAATGTTTTTACACACGATTTGCATTCAACAGCAGCGTCACACTTTCCGCTATGGCAATATGACAAACCTGTTGAGGTATCAGTACTTACACTCGAGTGTCGGGTGACTGCTCTCTTTTTTTTATGCCACACTAAACGCTATTAATCCGCCAGCAGAGGATGTCAGTTAAAACTGTGCCAGCCAATATCGAATAAACCTCAAAGAGGAAGGAGAAAGCATTTAAGAAATGTATGCGGGTAATTGCAGGCGACGCCTTGACAATCAGCCAGTCAGACAGGCCGAAAAGCAGTAACGTTAAATACATAGATCACACTCGTAAGAGTGAATTATAGATTTCCATTGCAGAAGCTATAAGCTGGCGTATATCAACTCGCTCCGATTGCGATAGCCTAAGTGAATGGCACATATTATTGCCTAGTGGCTATTGGCTGTTAGCTGTTTAAGTAGTAAAGTTCCTGCAGGATCCTAATGTCAATGCAAGCTGGCGTATAAGTATGCAAGGCGTCAATATTCTAATGTTAAAGGAATTTTTCCATTGAATTGTGAAAAAGGAAAACTCTGCCAGGAAGACACATGCATTTTGCATCTTCCATTGCTTTTCTGCATCTCTTCTCTCTTCCCTTTGTTTTATCCTCACATTTCACCATCGCATGCATGCTTTTATCCAAAATACAAGGTGCGTTCTAAAATAAACAGGATTAAAAAAAATACAAATGTTTTTTCGGCCAAATCAATTTATTTTATTGAAAATAGTCTCTTTCTTCAAATCGACACCTGAAATGCAAAATAACGTAACAACATTTTCGGAAATTTACAGAGGAAGGAATGAAACACGTAATAAAATAAAACATAAGTGAAACAAAATTTAAATATTGGTTAAAACTGGGTTATATCTGATAGCAGAACCTTAAAATGTTGGACATAAGTACTTATATGTTTGTAATTTGAAGCAGTGGATCGTAATCAATGAAGCACACAATTTCGAAGTTTTTGGTGATATGTTATTTTGCATTTTAGTTGACGAAATACTTCAATACAGCATTTTTCACGGCTGAAAAGCATGTCGAACGAGTGTTCGACTGGTATGGCCGCCAGTATATCGGTGCAGGCCTTTTGAATAGTCTCTACGTCTGCATAACGATTTCCTTTCATGGGCAAATGCATTTTTCCGAAAAGGAAGAAGTCGCAGGGTGCCATATCATGTGAACACGGGGAGTGGTTAATGGTTAAAATGTGATTTTTGGTCCAATAATCGGCAAATTATCGTGCAGCAAACGCCAGCTTTCATCTTTGCGATATTCGGGCCGAACTCGTCGAAGACGGTACACCAAACACTTCAAAATTCCAAAGTAGAATATCGCGTTAACGTTTTGGACGGGTGGAAAAAATTCTTTTTGGACAATAGCCTTGGAATCATATCAGCGTTGTCTTCACTTTTGATTTCTCCATGCGCGATTTTTTAGGTTTCGGCTCGTCCGGTGCCTCCCATTCAGCACTCTGGCGTTCCGATTCGGGATCATATTGGAAACACCACGTTTCGTCATCAGTCACAATATTGTGAATGAAGTTTTTGTACTTTTTGAACTCTTTAATGATGTCTTTTAAATGTTGGATTCTGAGCAATTTTTGGTCGTCAGTCAATTTGTGCGGAACAAAATTTAATGTTGGCTTTTTGTTCGAAGCTCATTTTCGCACTGATAACACAAACATACTGACTAAAAACGCAATAACTTCACTTGAAATCCATGATGGTTTGAAATTCTTATTGGACAATCGATGGAGATAGCAGATTCTAACGCCCCAGTCGACATATAGATGGCCCCACCAGGAGGCGCTAGTTTCAATATGTATAAAAACATAGCTGCACTTGCACATACATATAAATATTACGAAAGTCTCTTGAGCTCTTGAACCATTTTCCCATATATCCAGCTTTGCTCGTCTCAAATCTTTCTTGAATATTTCTCAAGTGCTTCATTCATTTGATTGAATCTAGCAAAGTATTTTAAGGCAGTTTGCACGCATTAGATGACATCTTGCAGAAAACTTCATGAAGTCGGATTTTGAGGAAACACTTACGCTGCAGAACACTAAAGATATGAATTTCTTTTTTTAGTTTTAAGGACTATTTTTATATAGTGACATATGTACATTGTGACAAAAAAGCACCCGCCAGTTGTCTTTTAAGAAATTAAGAAAACTAACCGCCCAAGACGGATCACGCTTCACTTTGATAATGTGTGCTCACAAACATAGACTTTAACAATTGTACCTTCAAGCGGATTACAGCACACCTCGATAATCGAAGAGAACTTTCAACATAACCCTGATTTTTGTCTTGCTTTAACGTGGTTCTAATTAATTAAGCGCTGTTTTTCGAAAAAAATTACTGAAGCTTCTGATATTCAAGTACGATCTCTGACTGTTAATCGTCTCAGCATAAACTCTTTTTTTTATTGACTTGTTGATCATCAGTCGTCATCCGCACACAAAATTTAATGGAACTTCTTTGCTGAATAATTTCACTCATCGCAAAAATCACCGGATGCACTTTTTGTGTTTGGGATAGACATGCGTATACCAAATAAGGATTGTTTTGAAGAAAAATTAAAGATGTCACTGACAGTCATACCAACTTAGAAATTTGTAACTATAGTCGTAAGTAAAAATAATAATGAACTCATTTTTGCTTGTTTATCCTTTGACTAATAAATTATTTACTTCTTTTTGCTTTATCTTGCAAACCCGAAATGGCGATTAATGTACGCTGCAACATGAAGCCGGTCAGCTGCTGGTTTCACCTTCAGTGGATTTTTCAAGCATTTTCTCTTCCAAGCATAATTCGCATCATTATGCAGGTTGCAGGGCGAAACTCCTTCAAGGATTATACAAGTTGCTTAGGTGACCCGAACGTCTGCAAACATTAACTCATTACTTAATATAGAGCCGAAACAGAAATATTCCGCATTTAAGCTGCAGGATCTAAAATTTTGACAACTTCAGCTAATGTATTTCTGGAAGTGTATGAGAAGATAAACTAGTGGTAACAAAACAAGAGAAAATGTGTGGTGCATTTATAATATAACGTGGTGAAACATTTCGTTCCCATTGAGTGGCCAACATATGACTTGAAGATACAGCTATCATATTGCGCTGAGTTCGGCCAAATGCCGTCACATATAAAATAAACGTAAAAGAGTTGAAAACCTGTACCACAGTTTGAAACGGCGAATTTTAAAAGGAACTCAAATAGACAGCAATTAAGTTATTAGTATTTTAGTAAGTCCTTAGAATGTTGGGCGAAAGAAGGAAAATGTTGAGAATACTACTAAAACTTATTTAGTCAAGTTATATAAAATATGTGTTTATTTTTGTACTGAATCGTTAATAGAAAAAATAATTATATAATAAAATTTTTGAACATTTGCAATATATGAGTTTCTGTTGAAGGTTATAAAAGGTAAGTAAAACTTTCATTCCTAAAAAAACAAGTTTTGACAAAGAACAATAATCACACCGCCATACATATAAAATCTAAAAAGTAGAGGCTAGCGTATTTTGTGTTCTTCATTAAGTAATTTTGATTTTTTCGCAGTCAACTTCACAAACAATGCTGTGAAAAATTCAGACTGAAATTCATAGTATTTGATAAGTTACAGCTCATAGTCACCGACGTGTCGTAAACGACTGTCTACCAGGCGCCATGACAAGTGAAACTTTAAGCGCATTTTTCTCGAATAATCATTTTCTGAAACTGTCATGGTCCTAAAATAAAAGTATTCAACCAATTGCGTTAAACTTTACATTTGTTCTTCTACTCATTTATAGTTATCGTCCCTACCAGAATTGTTTATTTTCGAAAATATTTTCATTTTTTTTTATACGATTTTTAACGAAAAAAAACAAGATTTTCGTGACTTGTTTTTGAAGTCCGAAATTTTTTTTTAATGAAATTGATTACATTTGGTAGGGACGATAGCCGCAGAACTACTGAAAACATGAACAGCCGCTATCACCATGACCAGTGAACTACTTTTTTTGTTGCGGACTACTTTGATTTAAAAAAAAAATTTTAAAAATGTAAAAAACGAAAAAAAAAATTTTTTGTACATTTAGAAATACAAATAAAAATATTAAAAAAAAAAATAATTTTGTTGTCGCATAAAAAAAATTTTCCTAAAAAGTGGTAAAATGTATGCGTTCACATGAGAGTACCCCTCAAGTCGGTACACCTCAGTAGCCCATTCCGATGTTTACAATGGATAAAAATATCATAGAACAAGTGGGCTAAGTTCGGGTGTCACCGAACATTTTATACTCTCGCATGGTAAAGTGATAATCGAGATTTCATTATACGTCATTTACATATTTTTCAAATACCGTATTTTTGTAAAGTTTTATTCCGCTATCATCATTGGTTCCTAATGTTTATACTCGTATTATACAGAGAAGGCATCAGATGTAATTCAAAATATTATTATATTGGAAGAAGGCGTGGTTGTGAACCGATTTCACCTATATTTTGTACATGTCATCAGGGTGTTAAGAAAATATTATATACCGAATTTCATTAAAATCGGTCTAGTAGTTCCTGAGATATGGTTTTTGGTCCATAAGTGGGCGAGGCCACGCCCATTTTCAATTTTTAAAAAAAGCCTGGGTGCAGCTTCCTTCTGCCATTTCTTCCGTAAAATTTAGTGTTTCTGACGTTTTTTGTTAGTCGGTTAACGCACTTTTAGTGATTTTCAACATAACCTTTGTATGGGAGGTGGGCGTGGTTATTATCCGATTTCTTCCATTTTTGAACTGTATATGGAAATGCCTGAAGGAAACGACTCTATAGAGTTTGGTTGACATAGCTATAGTAGTTTCCGAGATATGTACAAAAAACTTAGTAGGGGGCAGGGGCCACGCCCACTTTTCCAAAAAAATTGGGTCCAAATATGCCCCTCCCTAATGCGATCCTTTGTGCCAAATTTCACTTTAATATCTTTATTTATGGCTTAGTTATGACACTTTATAGGTTTTCGGTTTCCGCCATTTTGTGGGCGTGGCAGATGGGCCGATTTTGCCCATCTTCGAACTTAACCTTCTTATGGAGCCAAGGAATACGTGTACCAAGTTTCATCATGGTATCTCAATTTTTTACTCAAGTTACAGCTTGCACGGACGGACGGACAGACGGACGGACAGACGGACGGACGGACAGACAGACATCCGGATTTCGACTCTACTCGTCACCCTGATCACTTTGGTATATATAACCCTATATCTGACTCTTTTAGTTTTAGGACTTACAAACAACCGTTATGTGAACAAAACTATAATACTCTCCTTAGCAACATTGTTGCGAGAGTATAAAAATAGGCGAAATCGGACTACAACCCCACATACGGCCCATATAGCACAATTTTAACTTTTATTTGAATGTTTCATTCTCCACGAATAATGCCTTTGCAGTATGCCGTCTTATGACCAAAAGTTGTCTAAATCTAACCAAAACTGTTCAAGTCTCTTGTTATTTAATCCTGTTCTGACAATAGTATCTCTGTGTATCAAAAATGGGTTAAATGGGAACAATACTTCGCTGAGTTCCCTTATACTTAGTACACTGAACTTCGAACTTTCGGGTGACTGTATACCGCATATATCGGCCAATATATGAATTATATCAATGAAAGGGAGAGGGTGTCTTACTCAGTGTATCTTTTGCCTTTAAATAGGTAAAATTGGGCGAAAACTTGATCTAGCCCTCATATAACTAACATCAGGGTTTTCGAACATCCGGCTGACTTTACTCCGAATATGAATTATATCAATGAAAGGGAGAGGGTGTCTTACTCAGTGTATCTTTTTTGCCTTAAATAGGTAAAATTGGGCGAAAAACATGATCTAGCCCTCATATAAACTAATATCAGGATTTTCCGAACATCCGGCTGACTTTACTCCGAATGATTGGTGATGGTATGTGAGGTACCTTAATGAAACCATGGTAATGGTACGTGGTATCGGCAAAATAGATAAAACCTTCCATATGTTTTTATATAATGATTTTCATTTTTCTAACAAACCTTTTTGAAGCATATACCGGTCAATATCCAAATTTATGCAGTCAGCCCAGCCCGTCCATTTTACTGCCCTCAAAACATCCCATAAAATAGTTTCCGTTTTTCCACTTCCAGATTAAAAGAGTTCAAGTTGGTCAAAATATGATATTGTATTTTAACGATCCTGATTGATAAGTTTTTTTTTATTATGTGGTTTTCGCTGAATTAGAATGGAATTGTGGTTTACCTTGGTCTTTTGATTCTCTGATTGGCGTTTTAAATATGTATATCTGTCGTGTATTTAATCGTATTAGTTACATTATTTATAACTTAAGCACTGGTGACCCCGATTTGGTTGAAAATTGGTGGGGAGGTTGCCCAGAACCAAGGACGGACATATAATGCGTTTTATCTCTTTACTTAAAATTCAATACAATTCATAAATGCTACAATTATATTTCAAATCATAAGCGTTTGTTAAAAATTCATGTTTGTAAAAATCATTTAAATATTTTTAATTAAAAAAAATAATAATAATAACAACAGAAATCTACTGAGCTACTTTCAAAGTCCAGCAATTTGCGTATACATAGAATTATACCGATTGGTAGCCACTGAACAATGCGGTTTTTAGGGACGCACCAACTGGAACCGGTAAGACATTTTTAATATCAATATAGAAAACTGACATTGACAATTGCATCGCCATGTAATTACGTGGACTACTTTTGGTAGATTATGGGCGAACGACGCAAGAATCACCAGCAGAAACCAACGCAACATCGACATAAGTAGAAGTATGGACTGCCTAAGTTCGTGCAACCGAACATTTTATACTCTGCAACTTGCAATAATCAAAAGACATGTGAAATAAAGTACTTTGTAAAACTAATCATATAGAGTAAAGTCAGCTGGATGTTATAAAATCCTGATATTAGTTATGTAAATGAGTTAGGCTGCTTTTTCGCTCAAATTTCTATCTCTTTTTAGGCACAAACATACACTGTTATGAATAAAACACGATCTCTATTATTTTCATTCGGATAACTAACATGTTGGCCGATATATGCGGTACAAAGTCACTCGAAAGTTCGAAAATCTTTATATTAAGTATATGAGGACTAAGGAAAGTATTGTTCCGATTCAACCCATTTTTGACATATAGACATACCATTACAAGAGAACAATTATCACTCTCTAATAAGTATCAGTTATATATATCAATACATTGACCGACATTTTCAATCAAAAAGTCAACTATAAGCAGCAGGGTCCAATATATTCAGTGCCTAGGAGCTTGGGCAGTTTTTATGGATTTAAACCATTTTTTGGTCATACGAGTGCTGGCACACACTGGAAGAGAATTATTCGATACAAGAAGTTTTATCCCGTTATATTAATTGCTTCTTGAATTGTGGACTGGAAAATTAATCAATCAGGTGGAATTTAAAATAGTGTTATATTGGGAAGTAGACGGGGTTGTTGTCCGTTTTGGGTTATTTTCGCAGAATGTGGCATAGAATGTATGAATAATGCCACGCATTAAATTTGTTGACAGCGGTTGGTCAGGCCACGCCCACTTTTCAAAAAATGTTTCCCACATGTGCCTCTGGCCACTGCGATCCTCTGTAAAATTACAGCTTTATATCCTAATTTAGTAATTATGTATGGCCTTTTATATGTTTTCCGGGTTAATGGTGATTTGTCGGCGTGGCAGTGGTCCGATTACTCACATCTACGAACTCGAATTAATTTTTTGTAATAAGGAACGCACATACCAAGTTTCGTCGAGATATTTCAATTTTACTCAAGTTACAGCTATGCTTTGGCGGACGGACGGACGGACAGACAAGACAGTCAACCGGATTTCTTTTTCTCGTCACCCTGACCATTTACATATATGTATATGTATGTAGGTACAAAGTATAACCTTCGCTTAGTTTTAAAAATTGATACATACAACCGTTAAGGTGGGAACGAAAATCTATAATACTTTGCTTAGCAACTGGTTGCAAAAGTATAAAAATTGTGGGAATAGCTGCGGTGTTGATAAAAATTTCAATTATAATTTGAGATATGTGCATGATGCCGATGATGTTTTTGGTGGTGCTGTCAAACCCCTGTGGGATTGCCAATCTTCACTTATCCTATGACAAATTAAGCCATTTGCGAAACATTTGCAAACTGATAAAATACAATTCCTATATACTGGGAATGGTAGAGCCAGGGCTGCAACCAAAGTATAAGATAAAGAAAAAGAACTTGATTAAGTGTGAGTATATTCCCGAAGGTAAAACAAGTTAAACAACAACGTTAACTTCTGTTGCACCAGAAGCTCAATGCCCTTCACAGGTGCATTTCTGTTTAGTAACTAGTATGTGTTCAGTTTGCATGGAAGCTATATGCTATAGTTAACCATTTCCTGAACTATTTTTTGGAGATTATGTTGTTACCTTAAACGATAATTCATGCCAAATTTCTTGGAAGATATCGCGCGCCAAATGCGAAAGTTTCCCGCCACAAGCATTTTGATTCCGATCCCATTCAGTTTGTATGCAGGTATATGCTATACTTAACCGATCTGAACAATTTCTTCCGGGAGATTACATTGAGCATTTTGGTGGAAAAAGAACTTTGATTCCGAGTTGGCAAAGCGGCATAGCTAGCTATATGTTATAGTGGTCCGATATCGGCAGATTCCGAACAAATGAGCAGCTAGCTTTGAAGAGAAAATGACGTTTCTGAAAATTTTCAAAATGATATGTGTAAAAACTGGAGGGACTAGTTCGTACATATACAGACAGACGGACAGACAGACGGACATGGCTAAATCGACTCAGCTCAACATACTGATCATTTATATATATACACTTTATAAAGAGTCTCCCTGAGGCTTCCTTCTGGGTTATTTACAAACTTCGTGACAAACTTAATATACACTGTTCAGGATATAATTACAATTGTTTGCATCATAACTGGATCGAGTAGCGCCCCGCCACATTATTAATGGCTAGAAAATGCTTAGAAATTGATTTGAATTGACTAACAATCAAATAGTTGTCCTCAGTTAAATCGGATGTATTTTTTTAAATTGAATAGGTAATAATTGTATGTATACCTTAGCTGGCACAAAGTTTTCTTATTGAAAATCGGGATTTGTTGTTCATACAAGTATGTTTACTTCGGTGAACTCACAACTTCAGTCATTAACGCATCGTATAATCATAAAATCATTAATTTTTTACATTTGCTTAAAAAAAAATTGTTGTTGGATTATGGATTGGACAATTTTCAACGCTGTGTTTTTTGGTCTGTTATAACTGATAACTTTTATGAGACCTAAATAAGTGCTAAAAAGTTCAGGAGTGACAACGTAATAATGAGAAATGCTGAAATGTATTATTTTTCCTTTACAAAATTAATTCTCTATCATCTTCGATAACATATTTTTTATGCCAGTTAAATTACATTTCCTACACTCGCAATTTCCAAGGATTATTAAGATATCTTATCAAAAAAATAACAAGTTTTCCATATACATATGTATGCTATAACGGTCCTATATCGGCGTTTGCTGACCGGCAACGGTTGGATCACAAATTGTCTAACTAGTTCGCGTATAAGCAGAGATAAAGAGATGTCCAACTCCTCTCTCACTGGAAGGGAGAGAACAATTGCTAAACGTCAAAACCACCTAAACTTTGACAGTTTACTGGATTGATGAGGTTTTGACGTTTAGCAATTGGAAACGAGCAACGGCCAGATTGAAATCTTACTAAAAAAATATGTAAACGGAGGAATTTGTTGCCGCTGTTCAAGATCGCTAAAAAAATTTAAAACAATGAAAATCAAAGAAAATGCGAAATTTAAATATATTTCATGAAATTTGTATTTGAAATTTGATGCATAATAGAATTAATTTTCAATTACAAATGATTAACAACAATTAATAATTGAGAACTAACAGGCTTAATTCGCCTTATTAAGTATTGAAAGATCAAAAATCAGTTGTTTTAATATACCATAAAATCATAAAAAAGGATTTAAGTGGTTTCGTCATATATTAAAAGTCCAATATATAATAATTTGCAATCGTAATAAATGTTGGGTATTTTAATTTAAAATGCCCAAAAATTCTTATTTTGTTCGATCTGGCCATAATGGAAAATGTTATAAAAACGCTTATTTTGAGAGCGCTCTCACGCTGGAATAAGTTGGGCATCCCATTATCCCTGATCCCTGCCTAGAGCAACTGGGATGCCCAAACACGACAAGACCGATGGCTGGCCGGATGGCTTCTCCTGGGTGTTAATAACTGTTGGAAACTCCATATACCTAGTAGAGTACTAATGAATGGTACTTGGTATAAACCAACCCATACCATGTTACAATCAAAGAGGCTGAATTTAATACGTACATACATACATATGAAGAGGTTTGAAAATGTAGATGACAAGCTAGGGAGGGGTGAGGAATCATGTGACATCTAAAAGCTAGGAAAAATTTATCACTGCTCACCTCTAAGAGAAACTAAAAATTTTATTTAAAAAGGGATTACATACTACTGGATATATCCCTAAATATCAATTTTCCGCTCGTTATTACTGCTAACTTAAAAGGTGTTAAACAGATACTATATAAAAATTTAATATTTGAAGGGTATACACATGTTGTCGCATATATTTGTATGTATTATATTAAGCATACTCATTACCATAAATGTGGCATTTAAATAAGGGTCTATGAAATAACTCCCACGAAATAAGTCCCACCAAAAATTGCTATTTCGAAAGTGGGAGAAATGAGCGCTCCGTGGCAATATTGCAGTAAGTCAGCCGTTATTAATTTTTCTATGAGAATTTTTTCTATAAATATCTAATCAATTCATTATTAAATAATACAATATTATATTTTACAGCGAAGAAACCACAACGCGAGAAATAAGTTATCCACTGATTGCGATTTGCAGCATATTGCAATGAATGCCACTGAAAATAATCTTTAATAGTTGCAATTTTGGCGCAAAATAAATAGCATGACGAAATGAACAGCGGTTTTGAATATTGCCATTTTGTGAAATTGGCAATAAATGCCACAAGTTTGCGGCATTAAATGAGTAATACTATTTTTTAATACATAATACTAAGGATTACTATAGCAGATACAATATTTAAATATGTTCAATGAAAGGATTTTGGGTATACATACATTTCATACCTGGGGTAATCGGAGTGGATACCCACTAACGCCTCGGCTGCTTCTTCGTTGCATCCCGATGAGTTCTGTTCCCGATTCGCTATAGAAGGTGTTTTCATCGAGCCAGGAATTGAGAGAGTCGATGCTGGTTTGCGGAGCTTTTGAATCACCCAAACAATTGTAGTGGACGTTTCATTCAAAATGGACATGCAATAAAATATAGAATACATTTGCTCTCTTATTTAAAGTTTCATCCATTATTTAATAATATAGTTATTTTGAAATGTGCATACTGTGCATATCATAAGTACTATAATTACTTTTACATGTTCATAAAAATATCAGTGCATTATCAAATTTAAAGACATTTAAATTCGTGATTTACATAAGCAAACAATCGGATGCTTCTTATAAAAATAATTAATGCTATTTTGTAGTTCTGTAAACCAAGCCGAATTTGTGCTAATATATGTTTGTGTCATACCTTTGATTGAAATTTACAGTCAAAATAAAATTATCAATAAATTATATTTAAATTACACAGTCGGATATTTATTTACATACTGTAGGAAACTTGAAGAGTTATAGGTTTCACAAGGTTCATCCCGAAAATGTAAAATAGTTTACAATAACGTTATTTAAAACTGAATGTTTTGAGTTTTAATATTTCTTCGCAACTATGTCAATCTGGTAATCTACATAAATGCTAAATTTTTAGAATCACAACGTTACGAACTTATTTTTTAAAAGGTTTCCTGCAATTATATGTTAGCTAGCAGTGTGGGAATTTGTTATCGGTTCGACTAGATTTCGTAAGGTTCTTTTTCTACTTTATATGATTAAATCATTTAATTTTCAGTCTTAAGGAAAGTCAGAAAAGATCTGCGTACAAGTTACTAAAAAAACTGGTTAGAAAAATAACTTTGTATAATTTTTATAAAAACCATTTTTTTTTTATATTCATTATATTAAATATATAGTTTTATGATTAATTTATCGACGATGCAAAAGAAAACATGCACGCGAATATAAAATCCATTAGAAAAAGTCTGCGCACAAGGTACAAAATCGAAAAAAGTAATTTTTCTTCTAAATTGTTCTTAAAGTTTAAGAGAAAGTCGGATATTCCCAACGTTTTAAAACTTTCTCTAGTCGTTTTGGTATGGAATAGCCATGCTTAGAGGTTTATGACGAAGGAATGTGAGCCTAATTTTTGCTGCAGCTCATGCTTGAGCATACCTTTATCCTCAAAGTAATTGCACGTTGGCGTATTTAACGTTCCAATGAATCTCATAGAAACTATTAAAGATTAAAATCTGGTGATTCTGGTCGTATTGGAAGCTGTTTGAGAACGTTGTAGAATAACTAAAGCTTAACTATGTCTGCTGTAGACTTGGAGTTGTTAACCGGTAGAAAAGTGTAGCCACTTGGAAGACCCATTTCTTCTGCTCTTTGTTTCAAAATTATTTAAGATGTTAAGGTATGCATATTTGTTCATAGTGAGCTCTATAAATTCTATTCGGTCCACACAATTAGTCCATATCATCGCTTCTTCACCACCGTTTTTCACAGTATGCATTAAGATATATGTATCGAGTGCCTTAAATGTTTTCGCCATACAATCTTACGTCCTAAGATTCTAAAGACGCAAATCCTTTTCTCTCATCGAACAAAATTACTTTCTACAAAACTCTCGTGCTTTATTAACTGCTATTTCTCAAAAGCAAAAAGAAGAAACGAATGCCGCGCTGTTGTTAACTCGGTTATAGCAGCGTAATAGCCTTGACAGACGGCAGCGTTAATCCGGATTAACTGCGCACTTAATCAGATCCATATTTGTAGGTGACAGACGGCACCTATGCGAGTTTGAAACTCTCATAAACAGTCCTTGTCCTTTTTATAATATTTTCAATGAAAATTGATAGAAGATAAACATTACGGTTGTTAGCCGACCAATTTTTACCAAACCATTTTTTATTACAAAAGCATATCAACACATTATTTTTAAAACTGCATCAAAACATAGAAGTTTTATTGATATTATATTGAGAATTTGATAAACAGCTGTCAGGGTTGCTTGTATTTCATTCACAATAGATGAAAATTGGCCATTTTTAACAATGTTGCCAACGAAAATCTCACAAACTCCCTAAAATTTTGAGAGTTATTTTTGGATTCAGCAACGGAGTTAGCTGTGGTAACTCCTGAATTAATCCCGAAAAATGCAATTAATCTGGTTTAACGCTGCCGTCTGTCAATGCTATAAGCGGTGCCTACGCCAATTAAGAAGCCAGTGAAGAAATTCGCTTCATAATTTGAAACACGTTAGGAGTTTCACGCTGTGCTAGTATTTCTGGCCACCCTGGACGAGCCAAGTTAAAAAAACGCCGCTATGTTTGTAATTTTTTATTACTACAGTGTTCTTCCAAAAATTCGACCGATTTCAGAGTATGCCCCCTTCAGATGGGCTTATTTCTTTTATTTTAGGCGTGATTATATATTCTAAATTTAATAATTTAAACATTTTTAGTAAAAGTAGAGAATTCCCATTTTACTATTTGTATGCAGACATTTTCTGGGCTGTCAAATGACTACTTTTGTAAATTTATCTATAAAACTATGATGTCACATTTGCATGGTTTTAAATGATTAGGATTATGCAGTAAGCTAATAATAAGTTAATGTGATTAAGCTCTAAAATTTAAAATAAAAATATTATTCCCAAACAAAATTGACTGACGACCAAAAATTGCGGCTTCTTACTTTTCGGAAAAATGCATTTGCCCATGAGGGCATTCAAAAGGCTTGCGCCGGCATACTGGCGGCCATACCGGCCAACGAGCTAAAACACTCGTTCGACATGCTTTTGGAGCGTGCAAAAAGCTGTGTTGAAGCATAAGGAGACTATTTTGAATAAAATAAAGTGATTTTGCCGAAAAACCATTTGTTCTGTTTTTTTTTTAAGTCCTGTTTACTTTGGAACGCACCTTGTAATAAATAAGAAACACGTTTTAGAGCAAACTTTTGTAAAGCAGAGTTTTTTGGTAAATATTTATTTATGCAAAAGTTGAAAAGATGAACTATAGTATTAGGTTTTTTTGTAAATTGGCATCAGCATCGGCCGATTCTTTGTCAACTGACTGATTAATCAGTATCGCCATCGGCAGTATTGAGCATCGGTCAGACACTAGTCAATATGAGGTGTTTTAATGGAAGTCAGCGAACATCGTTTTCTGGTAATAGCATGTCGCTATTGGGGCTATACTTAATATAACTACATATTTCACACTTCCGGAGGGCTTTTTACGTAATTATCGATCAATATGTAAGATATCTTAGCAAAGTTCAATGCACGTATAATATTGGATATATTATAGTTTGACCCCAAAAATGTGTGAAACCGCCGTTCCCACATGCCACATGCCATATTTGTTCTTCTAGCAGACTTTATACCGGTCTGCCGGTTAGTATGTGAGCTATATTCATAAAATTGTATGGAAACCTGATTCCTTGTACACTTGAGTAATGTCAAAAATAATTGCAATCCATCAGCCCTACCCGATATAATGATATCTCACTCACAGCACATACTTTCTCAATCATGGTTGAACACTGAATTTTGAATAACATCCTTTGCCTAATTTATTAAATTTAGCCATTTTGGTTGAGCTTATTTCGCAAATATAACATTTCAGTTAATTATGTTGGTTTTGTGTTAATATAAATGTCTCGAATATGAAGCAGAATATAGTAATGAAACTAAGTGATTCTGAGGCCAATAATATAAGTTAATAATATACCAAAAATGATTGCATTCCTTACAGGCTTTCGTTAAATAAAGATTGCCGAAGTTATTTCTCCGATCCTTGCAAATTGCGACAGTACAAACCCGAACTTAGGGCTTTCTTATTTATGAACTTAACTTAGTGATTTTGGTTTTCTGCACAAAGATTATTTTGTTGCACAAAATATTTTTATCGCAAAACTAAAAAACTTACACATGTGATTGTTTTCAAGCGTACAAAAATGCAACTACGCCTGTTAATACGATGGTAAATATTGTACGTAGATTGCCTTTTATATTTTGGAATTTGACAACCCTGGTGTTGCATTCTGGCAACTGACAACTTTATCGTAAAGTTTGACATTTTTGATGTTATACATACTCAGAACGTTTTACAACGACAAGTAAGTTAAGTTATTTACATTAACTCAAAATATTCATCTCGGCCAAAAAATGGAATTAAATCGTAAACATTTTCGCGCGATTATTTTTAACAACTATCGACGTTGATTAACTCATCAAGAGCGCATAGATTATATTGATTAAATTTTTAGCCATCGAGAACCAGTGTTTATTGATGGTGGTCAGAAGGTGAAACATGTATTTACGCTTCTGAGCCCGAAAGTAAAAAGCGGTCGAATCTATAGGTGTTTCAAGATGAGCAGAATCCAACAAAAGTTGTTCGCGCACGAAGCGCTTCCAAGAAAATGGTTGCCTGTTTTTAGAACATCTTGACATATCGTAACCATACCATTACATAGCCGCCGAAGACTCATCACTCTTTACCATAACAATGCGTCGACTGAAACAATTGTGTTCTAGAGCATTCAAACCATCAATTTGATGAGTCATCCTGACTTAGGACCGAAATTGTTCTTTTTATTCCAGTACGAAAAAAATAAATTAATTAAGAACATGTTTTGGAGGAACCTCAATTAGAGTGGCAAAAGTGCCTCCACAATCGGTTCAAACTCATGCAAAAGTATATTGAACCTAATGGAGAATATTTTGGAAAACAATAAAGCAATGATTGAACCTAATGAAGAATATTTTGGAAAACAATAAAGCAATGATAAAAATTTGTATTCGTTCTCTAATCCTGAAATATATATAAAAGGTATAAACCACATCCCGTTAAAAAATTTATTAATTTTTATTTGGTAACGTTTGTATATGGATCTCCGTTATTTTTCTTTTATTTTAGATTTGTTCTGCGTGGCTGTTACTGACGTCGATATAGAGAAAATATAAGTCTAGCACATATGATAATAGAGCATAGTATTCAGCAATTTTCTGAAAATGGTAATACTTCTATATTGCATTCGGATGAGTATGAGCATGTAATAATGGAAAAGTGTAAATACATTATCCACCTTCAGTTCTTTGTGAATCATATAAATAAACTCCATTTTCACCAAATGTCTACAATCCCTTTGTACAGTATGGGTTTGTAGTTCGTAAATTGAAATTCTCGAGATAAAAATTCATTCTCTCTTAATTGGTTTGTTAGATTTCCAAAGCACTAGCATGACATATGTAGCTAAACTTGGAAATATATTTATCAAACTAAGCTTTACGGGAAAATTTCAAAGCTTATCAGAACACTGGTAATAAAACTAGAATTCAATTATGGAGTAACAGTGAATAAAATTGAAACTTTTCACAATGCTATAGAGCAATATCGATTTTTATTTAATTTCAGCACTAAATTTATTCAATATTTTGAGAATAGAATTATTGTAGTTTAAATTTTGAGCATATTCTTTTTAAAGACCAGTAGCAGCTGCATAATGTTTATAAAAGACAAAGTGAGACTAATGTTTCAATTAGAACGATACGTTATTTATTATTAAGTATTAATTATCTAAACAACAGAGTTAAAGCCATGTATAAGTGTTTTTGAGAAAGTATATTCAATTTCTTGATCGCGTGCTTCAGAATTATCTATCAAAAATTTGTATTTATAAATGGTTTCTCAAATTGATAAATTTTGCACTATCACGCAATCTAAGACTAGAAACTCTTAATGAAAATTAATATTATTTTTAATTTTATAATATCTTCCTTCCACCTTTTTGTCTTTTGAATTTCGCGGCTATGAATAAAGCGCTACAGAGCTCGTATCTGGAAATATTATATGTACATCTATGAAAGGCCTTGACATGGCCTACAAAACGACGCTATGAAAGATTAGTTTGGATATTGCGTTCAACAGTGACGTGTAAAGATGGAGTTCACTAACAACGAAAATCGCGCTATTTGAAAGATTTCTTTCATTAAAGGCAAACCCGCTAGAGAAACGTTCCGTGAGATTAATGGTGTTTTGGGGGATGGTAATCTAATACTTCGAACTGCGGAGGAATGGTTTCGACGATTCAGAGCGTGTGAAAACGACACCATGGATAAGCCAACCGGTGGAAGACCTGTGACTGACGAAGAATACCGATCAAGTCATGGAAAATGTCGAGTTAGGCGTGTGGCATCTCGTGACATCGCCCAGAAGATGGGAGTTAGTCACCATCTGCAGAAGGCTGGATACACAAAAAGCTTAAGTTTGGGTGCCGCATTATTTGTCGGAAAAACCCTCCGGACTGAATCAACGCCTTCGATATGCTGCTGAAACGGAACGAACTCGACACATTTTTGAAGCAGATGATGATTGGCGACGAAAAATGGATCACATACGACAATATCAAGCGAAAACTGTCGTGGTCAAAGGCCGGTGAATCGTCAAAAACAGTGGCCAAGCCGGGATTGACGGCCAGGAAGGTTTTGCTGTGTGTTTGGTGGGATTGGAAGGGAATCATCCACTATGAGCTGCTCCCATATGGCCAGACGCTTAATTCTACCATCTACTGCGAACAACTGGACCGCTTGAAGCAGGCGATCGACCAGAAGCGTCCAGAATTGGCCAACAGGAAGGGTGTAGTGTTCCACCAGGACAACGCCAGACCACACACTTCGTTGATGACTCGTCAGAAGCTACGGGAGCTCGGATGGGAGGTTTTATCGCATCCACCATATAGCCCGGACATAGCGCCAAGTGATTACCACCTATTCCTGTCCATGGCGAACGCCCTTGTTGGTGTAAAGTTGAACTCAAAAGAGGCTTGTGAAAAGTGGCTGCCCGAGTTTTTCGCAAATAAGGAGGGAGGCTTCTATGAAAGGATATTATGAAGTTGCCGTCTAGATGGAAACCGATTTTCGAACGAAACAGCGTATATTTTAACTAAATCCGATCACTGTAACACTTTTTATAAACCATTGTATAAAGAGTAAAAAAGCGGAATATTATATTTGTATAAAATTGCCCATTATTTAAAAATTTAAAACATTGAAATCCAGGTGACTTTGTGTCTGTCCGTCCATACATGCTGTAATTTGAGTAAAAACTGAGATATCTTAATTAAATTTTATACACGCGTTCTTTAGTAAAAAAAAAAAAACAAATTACGAGCTCGTAGATGGACGTAATCGGACCACTGCCACGCCAACAAAACGCCATTAATCGAAAACCTATAAAGTTTCATAACTAATCACTTAACTCTAATTTGGCACAGGAGATCGCAGTAGGGGCACCTGTAGGCGTAGCCCCACCCTCATAAGTTTAATTTACATATCTCCTAAACCACTAAAGCTATTTGCTTAACGCAAATATTATAAGAAAATAGATGAATTCGGAAGATAACCCCGCTTACTCCCCATATAACAGTATTGTTAAAAACTACTAAAAGCGCAACAATTAAAAACAAGAGACATTAAATTTTATCTCCGAAATGGTATGAGAGACGCCTACTTCCCATAAATACAATTTTAAATTAAACCTTATTACATATTTCCTTTCCAGTTCACAAATCAAGAATTAATATAACGGAATAAAACTTAGCCTTTAGAGTGTGCTACCTTATGACCAAAAATTGTTTAAACCCAACAAAAAGTGTTCAAACCCCTAGGTACTGAACCCCAGTGTCTATGGTTGACTTGTACATATATATATGGGATATACAATTATTCAGAAATAGTCTTTCCCTTATAATAATATCTCTGTGTATCAAAAATGGGTTGAATTGGGTCAATACTACCCCAACTCCAATATATTGCATATACTAATTTTCGTTTTTCTAACAAACTTCTTCTTATATTGAATATGTCGGTTAGTGTTTGAGTTATATAGAGTATATATATATATATATATAAAATTCGATCCTCTGGTTGAAGTTTTGCGCCTTAAGGTATGTATTTCCCTTGCTTTGATTTCTGCTAGTTGCAAGAGTATAAAACGTTCGGTTTCATACGAACTTAAAAATAAAAAAAATTCGAACCACAAGTGCCCCTTCTTAATGCAATTAACTGCACCGAATTATGTATGTGTTTTCGATTAAATGTCGAAATGTACTTTTTTTTTGGAAAAATCCGACATTACCAAGGAACTTGCGTACCAATTTCATCAAGATATCTTAATTTCTAATGAAATCACAGCTTGATGAAAAGTCGAAAAGACGTACAGACGAAAAGACGAAAAGACAGTCACTTGGAATTAAGTTCCCGTCAGCCTCATCATTTATGTATATATTTATCTCAAATAGTTTTGGGACTTAGAAACAACCGATAGGTGAACAAAACTATAATACTCTTGTGAACGTTCCATCATCAACAAGAAATAGTAAATAGATGGTGGTTTCAATTTTAATAATCTTCTTTGCATAAAGTCCATTTTTGGACAAATAACACTGGTCTACAGTAATTTTTTTCCCTAGATATAACATCGATTTAGGATATCTTTGAGCCCACAGTTCATCAAACTATTAATTTTTTGGTAAGATTTGTTCTAATTTATTTGTAAATCCTAATTTCTACTTCACTTTTTGTTTTGAAAACATAAGGATACATTTAGTAATCAGTGAGTAAAATCTCGAAAACCTGTATTTTATTTCAATAAAACACTTTTTATAAGCGTTTCTTTTATAATTTTCAATATCTTTTTAATGTGTCTGATATGATGATCTCAACAACCTTGATACCTTTTGCCCATCACTTTTAGATCCTGGTCGAAGCGTTCTCTCTGTTCCTCACTATAATTTCCAAAGTTATCCGAAAATTTATCTAGATTATTACGAAGATAGTCTAACTTGATACTCAAATTCCACGCTAGAGTCTGCCAGTGTATCAGCATATTTTGCGCAATTTTTTCTTAATTTGATACTTAATAGATACCTAAAAACCTTTTGACTAACAACACAAAACTTTTCCACAATTCAGTTATAACTCTGATAAAATCTGTATCTTTCTGTATCTGTATAAAGATTTTCGAACTTCCAGTTGACTTCATGCTGGATATATCAGCCAATAATCGAGTTTTTTCAATTGAGAGAGCGTGTTTTAATCATGACAGTATATCTTTGTAACAAACATGGATAAATTTGAGCGAATACTTGACATCCGGCTGACTTTGCTTCATATGATTGGTGATTATATGTGTGTACCTTAATGATAATAGTTAATATCGGGTCGATTCTAACCCAACTCCCATATCTTCCATATAAAAATGAAACGCTTTTTTTGTATGTCCGCTCATTACGCCCTAACCATAGCACGGAAAGACGTGAAAACTTGCACGGAAATTTCTTTAGTCCTGGAGAAGGTTCTAACGGCACCGTTTTTGGCAAAATCACCCTCGATTTCGCAATTTATGTCTATATTTATAACTCAAGAACGGCTTGGAAGGTCGGGACGGGCATAGGCTACTTTCTATCGTTTTATGATAAAAGTCACAACAATTCATAAATAAAAAAATATAAAAAATATATATTATATTGATGGTGGCATATGAAGTACCTTAGTGAAATTCCGAGATCATCTTTTTCTGTTAATAATATGTGGTAATCCAAAAAATTGATTATGATTGACTGTGTTAATCAAAACAAGAAAAAACGTTAACTTCGTCTGCACTGAAGCTAATATACCCTTCACAGGTGCATTTCTTTTAGTAACTATGTGTTTAAGTAAATCTAAAGACATAACCGGCCAGTGGTTTTCATCCAAAGGAAAACATTCTACTAACAGTAATCCATGTCAAATCAAAATACCGTTAAGATACCACGTCAAATGCGAAAGTTTTCTATACAAGCCCTTGATTCCGATCGTTCGGTTTGTATGGCAGCTATATGCCATAAATATATAGTGAGCCGATCTGAACAATTTCTTCCGATATTACATTATTTCTATGAACAATAATTCATACCAAATTTCGTGAAGATACCACGTCAAATGAGAATGCAAGCATTTGATTCCGATCATTCAGTTTGTATGGAAGCTATATATTATAGTGGTCCGATATCGGCAGTTCCGACAATTGAGGGAATAGTTCGTATATATACAGACAGACGCACATAGGAACATTTAGTCTCAAAAACCGGACATGGCTAAATCGACTCAGCTCAGCATACTGATCATTTAAATATATACTTTATAGGGTCTCCAACGCTTCCTTCTGGGAGGTGAAAACTTCGTGGTAAGCTTAATATACCCTGTTCAGGGTATAAAAATGATAATACAAAACTTGGTAGCATGTACGAATTCAGCTCAATAATTTTGTTGTTTCTCTTACATGTAAGTTTTTTGACAGAGAAATGGCAATTCGTAAAAAATTTGAACCACAGATACTTCTCCATACTTTGATGTACCAAATTGGAGCTTTTTATCCCTTTTTTTATTTGTTGCTTAGTTACAGGCATTTATAGTATTCTGCTTGACGACAGTTTGTGGGTATGACAATGGCTCTGTTGTGCCCATCTGTCATACCAACGTTCCTTGAGTGCCAATGAATTGTATACGAAATGTATTTATTATGTATTTATGTATATATACTTTGTATATTATTATTTGGCATACAAAGAGCAGCATGTGCGGGTGTTACTGGGGCAATCAGGTCATGTCCGACTGATGCGCTTCAACGTGATCCTGCATCAACTACCAATGGACATTTTTATTCAAAAAACAGCAGCTATTGCGGCGACAAGAATAAAAGAATTGGGAGGTTGGAACCAGCAGAACTATGGACATAGTGTAATTCTAAAGAAGTTCACTATTAATAAATCAGACTACATTCTCCCAAAGCTGGACTTCAATAGACACTTCCAGGTAAGGATACCATCTAGACGAGAATGGAGAAGAGACTCAATAGAAGAGGAGGATACCATCTCAGTCTATACCGACGGGTCCAAAATGGACTGCGGAGTAGGCACGGGAGTATTCTCCACTGATCTAGGCATATCTCTCTCTATACGTCTACCGAACTCGGCTAGCATCTTCCAAGCAGCGTCATAACTAAACAATTATGGCCAACATATGACAGGAAAAGAACCAACGACTTACTAAATAGGTCAAGGAAAAGTATTTACAGAGTAACAGCTACCACAACAGGGCACTGACCATTTGGGGAACACGCATCCAAAATGGGTATGCCCTACAACGACATCTGCCGTGGCTGCGGAGTAGCAGGGAACAAGGAAACAATCTTCCACTTTCTCTGTGAATGCCCAGCTCTAGCACAGATCTGACACAAAACACTTGGAATCCATCTAGCACCAAACCTTGAATGGATTTCCACTAAAAGCATAGCGGACATAAGTAGTTTCATCGAAACCTCAAAATGGTTTGAAAGAGAAGGTGAAACGTAATAGCAGATACAGGAGGTTCTACGAACAGTGCATCAAAATGGCACATCAAGTGCTAATTGAGCCCGATAGGGCTGCACTCCTACCTACCTACCTACCATGTATTTATTCGAGTTATCACTTGACTGTTATACAAGCAGCAACTCATCTCGTAATCCTGATCGTCAAATATAATTTTGTATCTATCTCGATTAGTGTAAGATGTTAGAAGCAAGTGTCAGGTGAACAAAACCATTATTATAAATGTGTATATTTTCGAGTTTAAACAAAAAACCATATTGCGGTAAACATAAAAGTATGTTGATGATGTGCATGTGTTTATGAGAACCTATTTCGAAAGAGTAGAAATATATTAGAAATGTTTGTTACAGCTATGTAACCGAATACGTAAATATATAAATTCGCGGCATTGCGTGCTACTAGGAAAAACAGTTTGTGGTGCTTCGAGTATGCATAAAAACCTCCTTAATCACACTGATCTTTATTTAATTATTAAATGTTGTAGGGTTGGTTATGCCAAAAACATGACCACCATTGCAGCGCCTTCAACTAACTATTTTAAAAATAGCGTGACATGTCAAAATGTCTGGAGTAGCTTTGTTGACTTGAGTCGCGACAAGTAAAACTCTCACTCAAGTTGGTTCTTTCTGCCTTTTTATGAAATATTCAAAACTGAGAAATGTGCTACAAAAAGTTTAGAAGGAGGCATATTTACAACCGTGATAACAAACTAAACTAAACTTTTTATTCATAGACAGAGTGTAGTATACGGATATTTGATTACGTACGTAATTATCTATGTGTCTAAAATAAATGATATTTCGAAATATATAAGAAATAAATATAGTTCACAAGAGGAGCAAACAGTTGGATTTAGTATTACAGACTGTTTAAGCTGAAATTCAAAACTTGAACATAATAAATATAATTTAATCTTTATAAGATGTCATATTTCGTGACAGTTAGTGAAGTTTGCTCTTGAAGTTTTTGCAGCAAAAATAATTTGTAAAGACAACTCGCTCAAGAATACAAAAAAATTTAAAAGCTATGTATACGCATATACATATAGTATTATTTTTTCTAAAGACACCTAAAGGTCCAAACTAAATTAAAGTTCTTTATATATGTATATTGTCACAAAAAAGAGTGTTGATTATTTGAATATCATTAGAAGCATTTTCAATATACATCAGAACATTATCCCGCGGTAAGAGCTGTACCCACATTGCAGTATCAAAAATCGATATAGATTGAAAAAAAATCGATGATTTTCTAGCTGTGTTGCTACAGAAGTGCTACAGTGTGCAATCTGTAACATAACTTGACCAAAAAGTGGTACACAGGTTTCTCGGCACCATGAGAAAATTTGGGGAATCCGACCATCCATAAAATAGCAAAACTAACCTGCATAATAGGATACCAAGCTCTGTAAAAATAACTAAATCCGATTATAACTCCGCCCAATCCCCATATAACGGTTACTAAAAATGCGATAACTCAATAAATAAATATGCCAGAAATAATAAATTGGTAGGAAATGGCTTCATTCATAGGGGCTGGTGTAAAAATAGGGTAATGCGCGTGACGCACTTTAGGTGATGCTCCATTGGCCACAGGGCTTATGACTGCTTTTTGACTAAATTATCGGTCTGTAGGATACGTTATTTAAATGCGGAGAAAATCTTTTTCTACGTGTTGAAAATAGGTAAAATGAAGTCAAGACTAACACTGCCCCGATATATAATTCGAACATACTAATGACTAAAATAGCTGTCAATTTGGGGGTTATCTTAATGAATTTCAGAGGGCGTATCTTTCTAATAACAGTGTTTCCTTGTGCATAAAATAGATAAAATAGTATGAATTGTTCTTCACTAGAACACTAGGGTGTTAGGATTTGCGTATTCCGGTTTGATTTATACCTTATAGTTCTATGGGTCAATATGTAACGTTTTTACATGAAACTCACACAGCAACCTTTTATAGTAATTAGTTGTAATGCCAGAAAAAAATCTTGTCGATACTACCTCTAGTCTTTCACCATACTTTAATTTACCGTTTCGGTCAATATGTGCTATTTTAATGAAATTAAGTGGATAAGTTTTCTAGAATATAATGTAGACCGTAGTGTAAATAAAAATAAATATCGTGGACGCGAATTAAAAAATAGTAATGAAACTAAGTGAATCTACGACCTATAATATAAGTTAATAAGTTACCAAATATGGTTGTAACCCTTTCAGGCTTTGGTCGATTAATGAATGTTGAATCCTTACCCTACATACGAGGGCTGCTATATATATTCTGGCCTAGGGCAACACTAAGTGTTGTCAGGTGCAATCTGACATTTCCATTGGAAAGTTTGACATTTTTTAGCATAACATCACTCATCATTTAACATTTTAAAACAAAACAGCAATCGACAAAACACAAAAAAAAAATAAAAATAAAAAATAAAAATAAAAATAAAAACAAAAAAAATAAAAATAAAAAAAAAAATTTCGTTGATAAATATGCCTTTTTACATTATTAGGCCAGAAATATATATAGCAACCTACGTATTATAACATATTAAAATTTTATCAACATCTGAAAGTATTTCTCTGCTATTGATCCTTGCAGATTGCGATAGTATAAAATGTTATGTTACATCCGAACTTACTTGTTGAGGTACAGTAGAGGCCCGCTAATCCGGACATGGCCTAATCCGGATTCCACTGTAATCCGGACAGGGTTAAAAAACTCAAAATTTCGGTTATGTCCCTTGTAATCCGGACCGACCGTATTCTCTAATCCGGATCACATGTTTATTATTCACTACATTCGCTTTTATGCTTTATTGGTTTACGTTTTTTTTGTTTTTTTGGAACATGTGTATTATTTATTATAATAAACAAACGGAAATTTATAAATATTTTTTCATAATACATAGTTCTAATATGTCTTTGGTAATCCGGATTTCCTTATATTCCGGATAGGGGCCGGTTTTAATTGATCCGGATTAGCGGGCCTCTACTGTATATAATTATACGCCTTAGAATGAGTATAAATGCATGTTTATAGTTACAGAAAAAAGCTAAATTGAATCACTGGAAAGCCAAACATGGCAACTGCGGAAATATTAAGGAAATTCGGCATTTCCGCTGCTGACCTAATACATATAGTTCTTAAGTGTTTATTATAATAAAATGTGGAAATTGTCGTGATTTGAATGGTGCTCAATTAACACCCAGTGAAATTATTCTTAAGAACATAACAAAAAGTGTTGCAAAAATACACATTATTTGATGATGGTAAAAGCGTGTCGTAAGACGGTTTGTCAAAATTGTTTACAATAAACTCACTAAATATTTAGTGACTTATTTTTTGGCCCACATTTAAGCTATATTATATTATTTTAAGTTTTCCTAATTACTCATTTTAATTTTAAGTGGTTTGTAATAAATTATGATGTAGTCTATCAGATAAGTACATTAAACTTATAAAACAATTATGAAATTTAGTTAAATGCTTAAATTTTAACTTTGAACTAGGATAATTTAGAATCAAAATTATTATTTTTATTTCAATAACATGATAATTTGAAAATTTTTGAGTTATGACTCTTCTGTAGTTAGTGTGAGAAAGATTAAAATAATTATTAAACAATTAAATTTTGCATACAATAAAATTTATGTTATTTTTATGGTGTTTTACCTGGAACCATGGATTTTGACGAAATCCGTTTTTGTTTAACAGTGTCTTTTTCACAGCTTTAACATATTTAAATATAATTGGCCACGATATTTTATTAATATTTGATTATTGTTGATTATATTATTGTTGTTGTCGAGGTTTTTGTTACGTTTGTTATGATTATTGGCGGGCGAAATGTTTAAGCTATACTGTAAATATTCGGCACGAACCGCGCAATAAATGCTTAAGATTTTGTTTATCGTTTATTTGTTATTTAATTATAATATATTAAATTTGGCGCAGTGTTGATTTTCGCAGAGGTATAAAAACTCACTGGAAAAGTTTGGGTAGAAAACTACAAGCATATACATACATATGTACATATATGATAAATATTTCTAAATTTGTTAGCTTATAAATTAATTAAATCAAATAATTTTTTATTGAATAATGCAGGACGGTTGAAAAATTCTCAGAATCGTTTTGAAATCCAAATGTACACTAAAATTTTATCACATTTGATGTGCTTAAGACACTTATTTCACTACCTCTTCACGCGTCCTACCGGTCATCACTGTTGGCAATATTGCAACATTATCCGGGAAATTCTTCGTTTTTCGTTTTACCATCGGAAAATAGTTGCCGATTGGCGGTATCTATGGCATTTGTGTCCGCTTCCAACGCACAGTACACAAATACATACATATAACGTAGACATACACGCAAAATATCATTTATACAACCATACCACGTTCCCTTTTCACTTGCTGCATTTAAAGCTAAAAACAAGAACACTAAATGAATATGAACGAAAATCAATAGTTAACCTCATACAATGCACGTGCGCACGTTTGTGTCATTACATTGATCCACACTCGCAAATATTGGTGTAGATTACTGAGAAGAATAATACAAGCTTATATCATTGATGGTTCACAAACATACGGACGGCACATACATATATGTATACTTTAATAGTGTAATTATCATTCATTGCCAAGAATGGGATGTGAAAGTATCACTATATTAAAAAAACTCACATCATAATAGTATTTATATAAGTATGCATGACAATAGGCAAGAGAATATTGCCACAAGAGTACATTAATTGAGGGCCTTTTCATATTAAAGCACTGCTATTCACTGTTATAAAATCAAGTGTTTGTAGTACGAAACAACAAATGTAAAGTGCACATCTCAATTTTTAACTCATAAATCGTGATTTCGTCGTGCCAGCATCATAGTGCGCATATGGAGTATGAGGGGTGGCAGAAGCATATATATGCATACTTATATACTTAGTTACTATGTTCATGTACATATCATACACATAACTCACTATGGATATATTTAATTGTGTGCACTCATTACAGTATCACATCAGCTATGCTGATATTCAAGTACACATGCCCCTATATTATCAGTGCCCAGTATCGGAATGGACATGACGAAAAAGTTGCGTATACGTCATGTTGGGTGTGTGCTCGTTTGCAATAACATGAACATAAATTTACATATGTTCGAATACAAACACACATTGACACACTACACAAAAAGGCACATGTGAACATACATACATATATAACACATATTGAGGTATGTAGCAATTTGCCTTTAATCAGTCAACATGACTCTCCTCAAACTGCTTAGCACAATGAGATGATAAAAACTTAATATTATATGAAAATTCATAAATCATGTACACAGTGTGTGTGCCTTCTTCCATAAAAAGTTGTCTATGCTTTAGATTTGGCTAATTCAGACTGCGTACAAGCCCCACATTGTCTGCCATTCATTCAACGCGTTTTACGTCCGCCTCTTGCCATTTATCGTTTACATTTGGATTGTTGTATTGTCGGTGCCAAACTATCAAGAGAGCGTGGAGTTCCTTTTAAGGTGTGTATTGCCTTTTCTATAGTTGCGGCGACCCTTTCAAGTCGATACTTCTTTCATTTGAGCAAGGTCGAAGAAAACTCCACCAAACATTTTTTGCTACTTCCTACAGCATGTCCGTCGATGAATAACTTGAGCATTTGAGTACATGTGTACGCAAACAAATGCAGACACTCTTTTATATACATATATATGTATAATATTATTTAACTCCTACACATTTCGATTACATTGCGGGTCACTTTAATTTTCACTTCGACGCCGAAAATATATAATGCCATTTTTCTGAAAAATAAAATGCCAAACTTTTTCGGGTCTCATTCATCGCTCACAAGATAGATACATTTTCTTTTTTCTATTCACTTCATTTCCATGTTGAGTTTTTGTTATTTCGCGAACGAAAGAGATTGAACTCCGCTGCTACGAGACGATGTAGTTACCTTAGCTTTCGCAGAATAATCGATGAATATCAAATCACCAAAAACCGATATTATTAAAGCAGCATTATCCAATATGAATACTCTGTAGTCATTTTATTCACTAAATAAGTAATGTAAAGTTTTGCTAAGCTAAACCGTCCTTACAATTTTTGGCGAAAAGATGTTAAAATGGAGACGTTTCTGGTCTGAAATGTATTTAGATATATACTTTTATTGTAGCATTATATTTTCCAGGCGATATTTTATTTTATATACATATTTATTGTAAATTTATTATTTTTTATTTATTTGATAGGAATTTTGTTAAATATCGGCCACGAGTCACATTTAAAACTTCGAGTCCACGTACTACGTCAGGCAGGGGTGTAAACACAATACAGACTGAATGTGCCACTAACCACTCAACGGCAACGGAAACCAAAATGGCAATAGCAGAAGTAGAAGTAAATATAAGCAGCGAATCTGAGTAAATTATCAATAGGACGAATTGCTATTTCTGCTTTCTGCTTTCTCTTTTGCACATTGTTGTTGTAAATTATAAACACAGAGTATTGTTTTGTTCAATTCCGTTAGTCGTTTGAAATGTCATCAAGTTGCCACAAGGTGGGGCAAATACAAAGAAGTCAACTCCTTCGCATACATACATATATACATACATATTTAAATAAGCGCGCACACGTATTGTACCATTATTAAGCATGTATTAGTTAATGTTTAATTGGATGTGCTTATGTAGGTTTGTTGTATGAATCAACTACGTTAAAGGAAACAAGAGTAAAAGTAGTTTTTGGAAGAAGAAATTACGTTTATTGCGTATGTCCACAGTGGTACCTGTGTATGTATATGTGTATAGAGCAACGATTCAACGATATTGATACGCCGTATCCACCCTATGAACGCTTATGGCGAATGAGTTGGTCCGACGATACACGTGTAGCGAATGTTGAGCAAATGAGCATTTCGTAATAAAGTTCGTTTGCCGAATGCATTGACGGCATAAATCGGCGATTGCGAATGCAATCGTGGTTAACGGCCAAGAGACAATGACTAAGCCACTATCGGCTCCCTTACTTGTGGCTCCTCGAACTTTATAAAATGCTCATGTTCTAATTCTATGTATTAGTGCATATTAGGGTATTCGATAATATTGTTTCCTCAAAATTTTGTTAAAAAAAAGTATTAAAATAATTCTTAAAATTACATAACGTTTAGAGATTTCATTATACTTATACTCAATAAATTAATGTTTAGGTATGTATGTAGTTATATACATTGTTTAATTATTTTCATACTCCTGCATCATGTTGCTACAGAGTGTGATAGGTTTGTCAACTAACGTTTGCTAGTATTACTACATATTACACCCGATATAGTGTCAGAGCGCTTTACAGTAGTCGGGATAAAAATTGGACGATGGGCGTGGCACCGCTCACTTTTAGGTGAAAACACATATCTCGGGACCCGGCCAACCGATTTCAACTAAATTCAGTACATGACATTCTTCTGACATTCCTGAGTTATAGCGCGAAAATGAGCGCAATCGAACTACAATCTTAAATTCCATTTTTCCACTTTCCAGTGCACTAATCAAGAAGCAATTAATATAAAATTTAGCACGAATAGTACCTTTGAAGTATGCCTCTTATGACCAAAAATTTTCCAAATCAACTAAAACCGAATATTTGAATCCCAGCACCCATAGTTTACGTTTTACCGCAAATATCGGTCAAAGTTTGAGATACATAATTCATATGCAGAGAGAATTATTTCCTCATAATAGCATGTGTGTGTCTCAAAAATATGTTGAATCGTGTAAATTCTTCCTTTAGCTCCCATATACCTGGTATAAAGATTTCCGAACTTCCGATGACTTTGTACCGCATACATATAATGTAATTACATACAAATGGATAAAATTATGCGAATACTTGACCTAACCTATACATACATAACTGACATCAGGATCTTCGAACATCCGGCCGACCTCACTACATATTGCTGACGGTATATTAGGTATCTTAATGAAACCCTGGGAATATTTTATTAGTATGTAGCATGTTATTAATATGTAGTATTGGCAAAAATTGATAAAATTGGTTCCATACTACCCCCAAACCATATACATATACTTTATATAATGATTTTAATTTTTCTAACAAATCATATGAAGAATAAGGCGGTCAGTGTATGAGTTGTATACTTAAAGAAAACCTATAAATATACTTTTCCAAGTATATGTACCTGAGTAATGTCCAAATTGTTGCAATCCCGTTCCTTTCTCTGCCCCAAAACGTTTTTCTACCAGACTTTAAACGGTTCCAGTTGACCACAAAGTGTTGTATTCGAATGAAATTAAATATACAAGTTTCTTAAAAATTATGAGGTTTAGCGCCGAATTAGAAAGGAATTGGTCTAGACCTTGGCCTAAGCCTCATATCCATAATATGTATATTGAAAGCCGCTCCTATGGTAATCTCAATATATTAAATTTGCTATCTCCGGTCGAGTTAGTATTACATATCACACGTGTCTAATTTGAAGACGTTTTTAATATAACTTTGGGTGTCGCGAACTAAAATATGGCAATAAAACTAAGTCCAAGTACATAAGACCAAAATTGATGGTATTTTATTCACGATTTCAACGAATAGTGGATATTTAAGTCTTTTGAAACATTTTTATAATATAAATTTTATATATATATTTTACCAGCACCAGGAAATTCGCCGGCTTTGATCTTTGCAAGATGCAAGAGTGTGAAATTTTCGGTTACACCCGAACTTAGCCTTTCCTTACTTGTTAAATTCATTAGGGTACCTTAGCTCATTTCTCTTACAAACATCAATATTAAATAGCTCTCTTATACGAAAAGTTTCTCTTCGCTTGTTTATCTCTACTTTAAACGCTGATGTGTGCTCGAATTTACTCCGCTGCAGAAACTCAACATTTTGTGAGTGTGCGCCGTTCTTTAAGAGAAAAAGTCGGTGTTGAACTCGACTTTGAAGACGCTGAGTAATACCAGCAATTTGTGGTTTGTGCCTTAAATGTATGAAAGAGTTGGAAAACATGTCACAAGGATGTTCTCTATGAAAGTATTTCGTTTAGCACGCGATTAACAAACACAATTCGTTTGCACCGCTTCTGTCTTTTTATTACCTTTTTGTTAAGTAACCTAATGTGTGGAAGATATTGGATGGATATTTTAAATGGCAAATTTTCAAGTTTTTTTTAAGTCTGAAGTTTTTTGAGAACGAAATCAAATATTGTAACCATGATGTTATTTTAACACATTGCTTTAAAATTTATTTCAAAATCGTAATACTCATTTAAAATATTCTCACACTACGTTTGACATATTCATCACTAGGCTATGAATTTTGTACATGGATACAACTGCACTCGGTAAATATTTACAAAAGAAGAAAAGCTATTTGAGGCGCTTTCAGATAGCCCACTCCATTGAGAATGGTATTTGAATAGACGCTGCTCTTTTGAGCGTGTTTCACATGTCACTTTCAAAGGCTCATATTTTTTGTACGGATGTATATTCTTAACTCTTATTAATTAGGACACTTACATAGTACATAATCTTAGAAATTCTAAATGCAATAATAAATGAAATTTGTCTTTGGTAAAATAATACTTTTATAAATATTGCACAACTCACGACCGGCTGTATTTTCAATTGGAGTGTTACTACTTCTACTAAAGTCTCAATTCATTGCCTGTGCCTTTCGAATATTTAAAGTAGTCAGTTGAATATTAATTATGTTGTATTAAGTGGATTTGCCACAATCTTATCTAGTTCAAATAGTAACGCACATTCAAGAATTTATTGGGCGTTTGTTTTATTATAAATGCATAACTGAAGTTAAATGTACGTATCTTCTTACAAAAAATGCGAGTTCTATGTTTAGAAAAAAAGGACTCGGTAGCGGCTCTTACTTTGTTAAAAATTAAAAGTGTTGTATTATACAAATATACATATATAAAAATATATATATTAGAGTGATTCAAAAAAAAATTTTTTTTTCGTTTGGTACTCGGAAAAATAGGTTCCTAGAGACCTCTAAGAAAGCCTCTCCAAATATGAGTTTTTAATTGTAACGGGAAGGTCCTCCTACATACAGTTTTCTATTTTTTCTTATTATCAGATAGAAAAATTTATATCTCGCTTCCAATTACTTGCAAAAATTTCTTGTTCCTAAGATTTTGTTGGAAATTGAATGCTCTACAAAAAAGGTCTATTATGATTTTTTCGTAAACCCAAACGTTTAAAAGATATTAACAGTTAAAGTTTGATTATTTTTGGGAACATTTTTTATTTCTTATGAATTTTATAACTCAATGAAAAAAAATTATTATGAATAGATTTTTGGAGAGGCTTTCTTAGAGGTGTCTAGGAACCTATTTTTCCGAGTACCAAACGAAAAAAAAAAATTTTTTTTTTGAATCACTCTAATATATACATATATATTATATATAAAGATGGCTGGTTTCAGGAAGGATATTGCATCATTACTGGAGTAATAACCGATGCATCCAAGCTTATTTGCGCTGCTTTATTCATTGATAACGTCAAAACAGTGAAGATTGTAAACATCAAAGAAGATAAATTGAGTATTTGCTAGATACAAATATACAGTACTGGCCAATATTCAGCTGTTCCAACTGGTTTCAGAATAAATAATTTCTTATGGGTCAATCTGGGCTACTTCTAAATATATGAATTTTTTCAATACAAATCCACTCTAGAATCATTTTTTAACAGATCACTCTTTATTTTATATATCATTTATAATTACTATATTTTTTTAGTACAACCTATTTACAATTGGCAAATTCACTAATTTATTTTGTCAGTTTGAAATGTTTCGAAATTTATATTTTATTATATTGAATCACCAAATTTCCCCTTACAATAGTGTGAACATCTGTCTGCTTGAGTGGACAGAATTCAGTTTGCATAATTATCCTCCTAGTATGCACACTGTAGTCATGGTGTTATTCAAATTCACGATCTATAGATTTATATGATTTTGTGCTCGCAGTCACTGCATTTTATAAATTTATTTATTTTTTAAACTCTTGCAACCTGTTGCTACAAGGTAAATAGTTTTGTTCACTTAACGGTTGTACGTATAACCCAAAACTAAGCGAGATAGATATAGGGTTATATTGTATATATAACTATAAATGATCCAGATGACGAGAAAAGTTGAAATTCGGGTCACTGTCTGTCTATCTGTCCGTCCGTCCATTCGTGGAAGCTGTAACATAAGTAAAAATTTAGATATCTTGATGAAAGCTGGTATGCGGGTTCTTTAAAATTACGTGTTCATAGATGCGTAATTAGACCATTGTCACGCCCTCAAAACGTCATTAACCGTAAACCTATAAACTGCCATAACTAAGCACTAAATTAGTATATAAAACTGTTATCTGTTACAGAGGATCGCAATAGATAGGGGCACATGTGAGCAAAAAAATTTTTAAAAAGTGGCCTTGGCCCTTCAATAATTCTAATATACACATCTCATAAATTACTAAATGTTCTACCTTTAGTTCAGCGTAACTATTATATGAACTCCTACCAACAGTGTGAAAATAAATTAAATCGGCAGATATACATATTCAGATAGAATCGCAATACTATGTATATATCAATAACAAAATACGCCAGAGACATTAAATTTCATCTCCAAGCTGGTACGGGAGGGCTTTATAGGAGTCAGTGTGAAAATTGAACGATTGGCGTACCACCGCCACTTTTAGGTGAAAAGACATACATATGTATCTCGAGACCCACTCAACCGATTTTGACTAAATTTAGTGCATAGCATATTTCTCATATTCCTATATCACAGTGCGAAAATTGGCGAAATCGGACTACAACCCCGCCGACTTCCCATGTAAGACAAAGTTAAATCCCACTCGATTATTTCATTTTCAAGTACACAAATCAAGAAGTAATAAATAGAACGAGATACAATTTTGCACTAAAAATTCCTGTAAAGTATGCCAGCCGACGACCAAAAATTGTCCAAATCCAACCAAAATTGTTCAAACTTCCGGTACCGAATATGTGGACCCAAGTATCAATAGTTCACTTTTTACCGAAAATATCGGTCAATGTGTGAGATATGCAATTAAAATTCAGACAGAACGCTTTCCTGATAATAGTTACTTGTGTATCAAAAATGGGTTGAATCGGGTCAATACTTCCCGGAGCCCGCACATACATACCTAATATGAAGATTTTCGAACTTCCAGGTGACTTTATGAGGGATAAATTGCCCAAAGTTTAAGTTATCGCGATGAAAATTACAGAACAAGTTTTGTTTTGTTTCTGTTATGAGCAGTATATTGTTGTGCTTAAAAGAGATAAAATCGGGTCGATACTACCCCCACTCCCATATACTACATATAATTTCGTTGTTTTAACAAATCTTATGCCGAATATATCGGTCAGTATATGAGTTATATATAGTATAACGTACATATATATACAATTTATTGGATTCCGATCTGCTGGTTGACATTTGAACTTAGCCCTTGCTTACTTGTTTTTTATTAATCTACTGCATATAACGGCGAAATTTTTAATTTAATTAAATTAATAATTCACCAAGCAAATAAATTTTACCCAAAAAATAAAGATAGACATAATATTAAAAATCAGCCGATCATAAAGCTCTTATTTTATGGCAAGTATTATTCTATTGAAAGGTATTAACTATATACATAATCGTTACGACTACGAGTTCTGATAATTGCTTTTGGTTTTTCTTCCATCACCAACAGTAACACTTGCATTAACAGTTAGGCATTCATATCTATTCACCATAATTATACAGTTTTCGTATAAATCATCAATCATTTTTTGGTTCTAAAGGCATGCCGCCAGAATTTATCTATTGAAAACGTTCCAGTAAATCTTATGTTTGCATACATACGTATGCGTGTAGATATATTTGTGTGTGTATGAAAGTTTTTTATACGCATTATATACATACTCTAGGGAGCAAATCAAACATTTATTCAAGAGCAACTTTCTTATAATGATATTAGAACAAGATGTTTGTATAAAATAAATTGTTGAATTCGAGAATTATCTGTATTAAATTAATATCGAGATATGAGATATGTATTAATCCAAAACCAGAGCATTTTCTACTTGAAAATTTGTTTTTCACATACTATGTGCAAATTAGGTGCCGTGCGTAATCTGCCTCCAACGTTCCCTGTTCTCAAACTTCAAGAAATATTTGAAGCAAATATTTATTCTTCAACAAACATAATGATTAAAGATTTCGACCAATTATTGTTTAATATTTCATGATATAAATGTGCGATAAAAATCTAAATTGAACCAGTAAGGAAGACTAAGTTCGGGTGCAACTGAACATTTTATACTCTTGCACCTTGCAAGAATCAAAGCCAAGGAAATACCTTAAAAAACGTCAACCATAGGATCGGATTAAAAACAATTGTATACATACATACATTTACTATATATAACTTATACACTGCCCGACATATTCCGCATATGGTTCGTTAGAAAAACGAAAATCGTTAAACACATGTAGTATATGCCTCACTGATTCATTAAGATACCTCACTATTGTATGTACAATCAGCAATCATATGGAGTAAGGTCAGTCGAAAATCCCGATATTAGTTACATAGGGTTAGTTAGGTCAAGCTTTCGCCCAATTTAAGCACAAGTATACTTTGTTATGAGCAAAAGACGTTATGTAATTTTCATTAAGATAACTCAAATATTGGTCAATATATTCAATATAGAGTCGCCCTTAAGTTCGAAAATCTTATACATATTAGGTTTTTGGGGACGCAGAGAAATATTGCTCCGATCCAATCCATTTTTTATGCACATAGTTAATACTGTCAGGAAAGGATTCTCCTTGAGATTCTCTGATTCTGAGTTCTTATAATATTTGTGCTGGGCGAATTTGTGATACTGCAGCTTAATTGGTCTAGGAGATATCAAACTTGTTAGAAGGTGGGGCCAGAACCACTTTTTTAAAGTCTTTTGCCCACAGGTGCCCCTTGCTACTGCGATCCCCTGTGCCAAATAACACTTTTATATCCCCAAAGTTTTGGCACTTTGTAAGTTTTCGGTTAGTGGCGTTTTGTGGACGTGGCAGTTGTCTGATTACGCCCATTTACGTACTCGAAAGTTTTTTTGTAATAAAGAACCGGGGTTTTGCAAAGGACCCGTCGCCCCGGGCGCAACTTCTTGGGGGCGGCAAAACGATCTTCGCTGTTTTTTAATATTCAGAAAAATACTTCAACAAATTTTTTTACAAAATTTATTATAAAAGATAAAGAGTTGTACACTCACAATGTAATAATCTGAATACAATGTAAAATATTAATTATTACTCGAATACTCTTCAATCTTTGAATTTGTCTTATATCTTTTGGCTTATATCTTTCTTAAAAATAGTGATAGAACTTAAAGAAAACACTTTTCTAGCTTTGCCTAGCGACGTGTCACTCTCACAGTTACCCTATGCTTTGAATGTCACAAATACTTTTATTTCTCCAAATTTTCAAAAATGGTATTTAAAAACTCCAATTCGGGTAAAAATTCCTGCGAATTGTGTCAAAAGTGTACAAGATATAGGGCGAAAATGGGTTTTTTCTATGGCTTTTAATAAGATGTCTTATAAATTTACTATCAATTTCCTCAAAAACCGTATTGTGAGAATTTTGTAACTTCAGAATTTGCGTGGCTTCTAGTTCCTAAATTTTATATACTTAATATCGAAGATATGTTGTAAAAATTCACTTTTGTTCGAACCACCCCATGCAACTTGTAGGTAGGTAGATAAAGGGGAGCGGCAGAACATCCTTGGGCCCGGGCGCCCGAAGTTGTAGCTACGCCACTGGATAATCGCCATACTTAAACACGGAAATATCATTTTTTCGATTGTTAGTTTAAAGCATTTAATCAATTAAAAACCATAACTATTGTGAGTAATGTGTTCATAGTTTCCACCTTAGGGATTTATTCAAGAAGTTCAATAGAATCAACACCTGGTATAATGGCGAATAAATTGTGAACCAAGAACGCAAACAGGAATATTTCACTTTTTTTGTGGAAAACTGAACTATTCTGAAGGAGCATTAAAGAAATTAAAATAACTCACAAAAGACTGTCATGTCAAATTTCGTGAAGATACCACCTCAAATGCAAAAGTTTTCCATACAAGAACTTGATTCCGATCGTTCAGTTTGTATGGCAGCTACATGTATGCTATAATAAGCCGATCTGAACAATTTCTTCCGATATTACATTGTTGCCTTAGAAAATAATCTATGGCCATGTGAAGATACATTGTCAAATGCAAAAGTTTTCCATACAAGAACTTGATTCCGATCGTTCAGTTTGATGGCAGCTATATGTTATAGTGGTCCGATATCGGCAGTTCCGACAAATGAGCAGCTTCTTGAAGAGAAAATGACGTTTGCAAAATTTCAAAACGATATCTTAAAAACTGAGGAACTAGTTCGTATATATACAGACGGACAGACAGACAGACAGACAGACAGACAGACAGACGGACAGACAGACAGACGTACACGGCTAAATCGACTCAGCTCAACATACTTATAATTTATAGATATACTTTATAGGGTCTCCGACGCTTCCTTCTGGGTGTTACAAACTTTATGACAAACTTAATATACCCTGTTCAGGGTACAAAAAGATTTAATGTGAAGTTATTTGTATGAAATTAAGTAATTCAGACAGTAATACGAACAAATAAATTACACAGTGTGAAACAGGTTCCCACAAACATACGTGTATTTTTGAACATCGTCGGTCGTGAACATCCCTAATAGTCAGTTGCTAATTCAAGGTGTGTATGAACAGAGTTTTATATGTAAGTAAATATTTGTGAATAACTTTGTGACAGGTGTTATGTTTTTTTTTGGTAAAGCAAATTATGGCTCTGTTAATATTGAAAACGAGTCAACTCAGACATCGTGTAAAAGAGTTTATACCGAATGGCATAATATTGTAACTAATGCGATTCATTTCACCATCACAATTTTGGGCAAAACGACATTGTAAATATAAATAAATACCTACCATACATACAAATAGCACCAAATCAATCAGAAGTGATGGCTAAAATATGCAACGTGTATTTTTTTCATTTTGGCACCCTCAAAAACAAATACCTTTAATAACATTAATAATAATCAATAGCAACTATGCCTACCTAATGGTTCCACCTTAACCTATCAATTTACGTTTGATTTTATCATTATGAGCTTACGAAAATAGGATGTAACTTTCTACTTTTTATTGTTTGTTTGTTATTCCTTCGAACCATTTTGCTGCATTTGGTAGTCGGTCGGTTTATTGCTTAGAATAAATTATTGATGAAGAGCTACCCTTGGGCGCCAGTTGTGAATATTAACGTTAGCAGTGCACCTGGATATTTGTTGTATTAAGTGGCCATACTTTGCCTATAAATAGTAATAAACGTAATAATGTCCAACCACACACACGACCGGTGGCAGCCGAAGCACGTAGGAACGTGGTTAACACACTGCTCACTGACTCGCATCACAATTTCGTCACATAAGGCTCAACACATTCTCGGGTAACTCGTACCACTCTGATAAAGTGTACCTATTTCATATATATACATATGCATGTGTGCACATAAGTATAGACCGAAAATAATTGTTTTCAATGAAAAACTTTCTAATATTAGGAAATACGTGAGGCATTGGCTTTGAAACATCGAAGTTTGAAATATCATTTCAGTTGAATATAGAGTGGTTGTTCTGATAGGTATGTAAGCGAATATGAAACAAGTAAGGAAGGCTAAGTTCGACTGCAACCGAACATTTTATACTCTTGCAACTTGCAGGAATCAAAGTCAGGGAAATACTTGAAGGTGCAACATGTGTATAACACATACATATACATATATGGCTTATTCGACATACGGTTTGTTAGAAAGACGAAAGTAATTATATTTAGTATATGGGGGTTGGGGTATTGGCCCGATTTCATCTATTTTTGACACCAACACATACTATTAACATGTCACATACTAAAAAAATGTTCCCTGGGTTTCATTAAGGTGCCTCGCACACAATCACCAATCATATGGAGTAAAGTCAGATGTTCGATAATTCTGATATTAGTTACATATGGGGTAAGTCACTTGTCTCACCAAATTTTGTATATTGTAGGTACAAAGATACAGTGTTATGAGTAAAACTCGCTCTCTCATACTATTATTAGGAGAAGATTATCGCTAAATTTCAATTGTAGATCTCATACATTGACCGAAATTCAAAGTCAAGTTCAAAAGTCAACTATAGCTACTGGGGTCCCCATATTCGAGACCCAGGGGCTTGAACAGTTTTAGTTGGATTTGAACATTTTTTGGTAAAATGGTGGCACATCTCAAATTCACTACTCATGTAAAGTTTTATTAATATATAAGTACATATGTACATATACATATAATTCATTCTTGTGTCCTGGAAAGTGAAAGTTTCAAACAGAATTTAGAATTGTGTTATAAGGAAAGAAGGCATGACAATAGTACGATTTAATCCACAATGTAAAATAATAATGTCAGAGGAATGCCATGTATCAAACTTGGTTGAAATCGGTTCGACGGATCTCGAGTTATGTGATTTTATCTAAAAGTGAGCGTTGCCAGTTTGTGAAAATGGTCGCTATGGATTTAGTGGAGGAGAGTGTTAGACTCCCTGCAGCGAAGAAGCGAAAAGGGACGTTTACTTTGGAGCACATGTCATCGATTTCATTGCACGACATCATTATTCCCTCTGGTGGTTAAGGGAGTTTCGAAAAGATGATATTAAACAGAGAGACGACACCACCCTGCAGAACCTCCTGTTTAACTCTTCTCAATTTGGAATTTTTATCTCGAAACAGTACGGATGATTGCCCTGGAGGGAGCGTGGATTGTTTGATGTTCTAGAGTATATTGTGTGATTGACTGTGTCAAAAGCTTTTAACAAGGCCACCACTACGAGAATCGTCCTCTCGGAAGGTTCCAGTAGTGGAACCACTCTTTCGGCTTTCCACATAACGGGTATTTAGCTTGCACTGACGGACGAACAGACAGACAGTAATTCAATTCGTTTCATCATCATGATATATGTATATAATCCTATATCTGACTCATTTTGTTTTAGGTGTTACCAACAACGGTTAAGTGAAAAGTGTGATGGGTATAATAAACTCTCTTGAAACATGCTGCAAGTGTATAACTCAATTGAACAGCTCATCAATAAACACCGTGTGACTTAAAGCACATATTTTACCAACTCGTGTGCTTTCAATATGGCATTATATTTAAATTATATTTAAATACTACATGGCCTCAAAAGTCCATGCCTAACCGACAGATCGCGTCACAAACGTAGAATCACTATCTTAGACCTAAATTACTAACCCTAAGTAGGCTCTCATATGATTAGATGCATATGTGTATGTTCGAAGTCATAACCATGTAATGAAATTACTTTTACATAAACACCTTTTATCAAAATTACAAAACAGTGCCATTGTGGTGGTTTTAAAATGTGTCATCGTAACGATGAAAACATAATCCTTATTTTACATAATTTATTAATTTGTTATTTAATAATTTTAGTGTCATGTTATTAATAATATTTACCGCGACAATGTAAACAAACCAAAAAGAAATAAAGTGTAAATAAGATGACACGAACGAGTAAACAATGTATAAGATATGTATGTACACGCAAATGTACAGGGAACACTCTACCTTAGGTATTGAATGGATAAATGCTATTACAAAGTGTTATAATTTACATAATTTTTTATTGACTTGTTTCCAACTAATATTGCTGAAAAACATCTAAAAACTTGTGTGTGTAAAAAAAATCTCAAAGCAAGCTAAATGTAAATGTGTTACTATTAGAGTATAATAGTTTTGTTCACCTAACGGTTGTATGTACCTAAAACTAATCCAGACAGATATGGGGTGTATACTTATATAAATGATCAAGATGACGAGACAAGTTGAAATCCATGTGACTATCTGTCTGTCCGGCCGTAAGTCCGTGCAAGCTGTAACTTAAGTAAAAATTAAGAACTTGTTACACATGTTTCTTCTTAAAAAAGTAATGTGGTCGTAGATGCGCGTAACCAGACCACTACTACGCCCACAAAACGCCATTAAACGAAAACTTATAAGTGCCATAATTAAGCACTCAAATAAAGCATAGAACTATAATTTTCCACAGGGGATCGTGGACCACTAAAGCTACAATAGCCAAATTCAATCAGGATAAATTCTTTAAACACCTCTACCGACACTGTAAATATGGTTGAAATCGAAAGATAACCCCGTCCCATATAATGGTACTGTTAAAAACTACTGAAAGCTATAATCAAAAAAGGATAAATCAATAACTAAATATGACAGAGACACAACATTTTACACTCGAGATGGTATGAGGGGGCTTTATGAGAGCTGGCGTAAACATTGGACGATGGGCGTGACGCCGCCAACTTTTAAGTAAAATCACATATCTCGGGACCCGACCCACCCAACCCACCTATTTCGTTTAAATTTGGTACGTGACATTCCTCTCTTGTCACAGTGTGAAATTGAGCGAATTTGGCTACATTTTTTATAGCACAATTTTAAATTCCACTTGATTCTTTCACCTTTCAGTACATAAATCAACTCCTATATTTTCCTGAAGAAATTTCTCGAACTTAGTTTCTTACAAGTTGCGAGAATATGAAATGTTCGGTTACACCCTAACTTAGCCCTTCCTTACTTATTATGGTTAGTTTTAATCAAACCTATAAAATGATGAAATGTAACTTGAGTAAAACTTAAGATATATTGATGCATATCACGTTAAGAATTAAATCAGAGAACGTTTATCATATATGATAATATAATATTAATAAATTTCCCGTTCTGCATGATACAGAATACTCTCATTGGAGCCGGTGTCCAAATTGGGAAATGGGCGTGACATCGGCCACCTTTAGGTGAAATCCGATATATCTCATAATCCTATTTAACCGACTTCAATTTATTTTTGCGAATAATATTACTTTAATAATATTACATCTTATGAATGGTTAAGGATTGTGGATGTGACAAAAGTCCTATTCCACCCATCTACAATACCAACCTTCTTTTAATACCAAAAGAACACGTAAACCAGTTGCAGTTCACTTAGACGCTTTGCTTAATACTTATCGTTAATATTATCAACACTTAAGTCGACATGATCAACTGAAATTAAGGGAGCGCATGCATTTATAACAGTCGGTTTTACCACCGAATCATGCTAAATAAGTTCAATATATCTCCTTCACCAAACGCTATACACTGCTAAATACAAATATACATATTTATTATCGGTGCACATTATTGTCTCAAAACTCTTAATTAATGAAATATGTAGCAAATTTAGTCAATCGATGCCATAAGTAAGAGTACTGTACTAAAGTAAAAATTCTTAATTATATGCTTGGATTATTCTTTTAAATTTTAATCCGGGATCATAAAAGAAACCAATTTTAATTCAAAGGTTAATTCAATTATTTTTTATTGCATTATTTTCAACTCTCCGTGAATTTCACTATCACCAAGTTGATTTATTATGTACTATATTAATCAAAGGTAAAAACTCCTGTTGTTTTGCGCTATTTCCTTTGATTTGTTATAAAACGGTTTTTTTATGACAACCGTTTTTCATTTCTCTAAGCACCCTGTCATAAAATACGGTATTAAAATTCATATACACAGAATTCGAATTCGAGCACCAAACCAGAGAAGTGCATTTAAGTGTATCACGCGCCATCTGTTGTTCACTAGATACAACAAACACATGAAAAATATTAAAATTGAACTTAAGTAGAGTTTTCTATTAACCAAGTAGAGTTTCAATTGAATTGAAACATTTTGTTTCAACTGCATTTCAAATATAGATATGTATATCAAATAATACTGTATGCACGTATTGCTGCCTTTCTTCCAAAACTATACAGAAATATTTTTATACTCCTGCAATCAGTTGCTACAGAGTATTATAGTTTTGTTCACCAAACGGTTATACGTATGACCTAAAACTAATCGAGATAGATGTTGGGTTATGATCAGGCCATTAACCGAAAACCTATAAAAAGCCATGACTAAGCACCAAATTAAGATATACTTGTAAAACTCAAATTTGACACAGCGGATCGCAGTAGACAGGGGTACCTGTAGGAAAAAAATTTAAAACGAGGGCATGGTCCCGCCCTCTAATAAGTTTAATATACATATATGCTAAACCACTACAGCTACAACAATCGAATTCGCTCAGCACGAATACTACTACCTATAGTGTGAATATGGACGAAATCGGATGAAAACCCCGTTTACTCTCCATATAACGCTACTGTTCAAAACTACTAAAAGCGCGATAAATCAATAACTAAATGCACCATAGACTCAAAATAGTATAACAAGGCTTTATAGGGAGCGGGTTAAAAATTGAACAATGAGCGTGGCACCGCCTACGTTTTAGTGAAATCCCATATCTCGGAACCCAACCAACCGATTTCGACAAAATTTGGTATGTAGTATTTCTTTCGCATTTCTATGACACGTTGTAAAAACGCGAAATCGAACTACAACCCCGCCTAATTCTCATATAACACGATTTTGAATTCCACTAAATTCTTTTACTTTCCAGTACACAATTCAAGCAACAATTAATATAACGGGATAAAACTCTGCGCGAATAATGCCTTTAGTGTACGTCACCTTTTGACCAAAAATTGTTTAAATCCAACAAAAACTGTTCAAGCCCATAGGTACCGAATATTTGGATCCCAGTACCTATAGTTGACTTTTGATCGAAAATGTCGGTCAATGTGTAATATATATAATTGAAATTAAAGGATAATCCTTCCCTGATAATCCATACTATATGTATACTCGTTGCATGATTCAAACAGTGTTTACTATAATTTATGTAAGTAATTAATTTCGTTAGCTTAACTTACGGAAACTTTTGGTTGAATGATGCTTGTAAACAGGTTATGGCACCAATTTGTACATGGCATTCAAATAACATTTTCACTTCCCAGCATCCTGAAATGCATCGCGTTGATGCTTTTTAGTTTACTTTGGATGTTAGCATGCGGGTACAAATGCATACACACATATCTACGTATACAAGCAGGAAACGGTGTGGCAGTGAATGCATAGGAAATGCAAATAAAACGTGAACATTTAACTAACATACATACATATATTTAAGTGAGGAAGGCATATAAATGTAGCTACATATATAAAATTTATTATACATACGGTGGTTTCACAGAGATTTTTTTGGAATCTCCAATACTAATAAATGTTTACATTGATGTGCATACAAATGTATGTACGTTCACATTACTACACATGATATGTGTTTTTTGTACTCAAATTCATCTAAACTTGCTTTTTTTTTAAATAATTGTGTTTGAAAGTATTTAATCTAGCTTAACGGTGCATTTTGGAAAAGCAGGCATACATTGGGCTCCTCTAACTAAATGAAAAGTACTTGAAACGATTAGTTGAAATTTTAAATGTCGTTAAATACCATTTTAGAGCATTGGAGTGTCTCATTAGTTGCTTCTGTAAAAGCTCTTCTTAGGCGTAATTTTCGGCTCTCAGACAATGTTCGGGGCATTAGAAGAACACCCTAGAGAAAAAGGTTTCGTAAAACTTATGTATCTACTAATTATGTTCATATTAAATTCACATATGTATATGGTAAGGTTATGCGTATGTGCTGTTATGTCTATAAAAAAGAAAAAACTGTAAATATAATAATCTTAGCAAACTTTAATATGAATGAATGTTTTTATTTTCAGCATTATTCACATCAGTTTTATTTGGTTGTTAAGGAATTATCTCATAAATACCAAGTTGTCTATACTTTTCAAATATTTAACAAACGAAGCGCTCGTCATATTTGCATCAAAGCTTGTGGGTTGCCTTAATATGCACAACTAGCAGAGTAATATAGACGGGCGAATGGTTTTTTTTTTCTCAGAGCTCTGAAAAACTATGTTGGTAGACACCTCTAAGGAAGACTCTCCGATTATGAGCTCTTAATTGTACCGGGAAGGTCCTCCGCCTAATGGTTTTCAATTTTTTTTTTTATTGTCAGATAGAAGAATTTGTATCTCGCGTTTTGCTTCGTAAACCTAACCGTTTAAAATTAATTAACGGTTAAAGTTTTATTATTTCAACGAAAAAAAATATTAAAAATTCGAAAACTTCTAATTTTGTAGGAAATTTATTTTTTGTTTTTGCGTTGATTTTTGACGATGAATATCTCGGAAACGCTTAACCTAAAAGGAAAATTATACAGACCATTTTTGTAGAAAAGAAAATTTCCTAAAAGACTATGACCGTTTAAAATGATGTTTTTTTTCATTGAAATATAAAATTCAAAAGAAAAAAAATCTGTCTTAAAATAGCCAAACTTCAACCGTTAATATCTTTCAAACGGCTAAGTTTACGATAAAACCTGAGGAGACCATTTTCTAGAGCATTCAATTTCCTATAAAATTTATGAAATAAAATATTTTTCAAGTAGTTGGAAGCAAGATCCCCGCAAAATGAGAATACGGCTCTGTAAACTGACGCTGAGCATTACCTAAAGCTCCGTTAGGATCGGGAAGGAACTCCGCGAGGCGTTCCAAATAAGATTTCAGGCAAGTTAGTTCTACTTTCTCCAGGTTGGACAAGCAAGCGATGCAAATGGCGAGGGCAAGACAAAATAATTTCTGTTATTAAATAAACAGTCGTCGCACTCGCGACTTGGCGCTCACGCCACTTTTGACAGTTATTACTTCGAAGTTAAGTAATTTCGTCTATCTTAGAACCAGCATTAACACCAACTACAAAGTTAGCTTCAAAATCCAACACAAAATAACTCTTGTCAACAGGTGCTACTTCGGACTGAGTAGGCAATTGAGAAGTAAAGTGCTCTCTCGATGAACAAAGACCAAACTCTACAAGTCACTCTTCATCCCCGTATGCACAAAGTACAGAGGCATGGGCGATCACAATAGCTGGTTAGTAGGCGTTTCGAGAGAAAGATTCTGCGGAAGATGTATGGTTCTTTGCGCATTGACAAAGGTGAATACCGCAGTAGAAGGAACGATGAGCTGTACGAGATAAGTATATTGACGACATTGACATATGTAGTTCAGCCAATTAAGAGGCAGCGACTACTAGGTCAAAAACGGATGAAAACGCTTCAGCTCTGAGAGTATTCGACGCATTACCCGCTGGTGGAAGCAGATGAAGAGGAACCCCTTCACTCCGTTGGAAAAATCAGGTGGAGAAAGACCTGGCTACACTTGGAATCTCTAATTGGCGGCAAAGAGCGAAAAGGAAGAACGACTGGCGCACTGTTGTAAACTTGGCTATAACCGCGTAAGCGGTGTCTACGTCTATAAAGAAGAAGTTGGAAGTGATATTTGTAGCGTGTAAGAAAAAAAATCCGCAGGCGGAGCATATTCCCGTTACAATTAAAAGCTCATACTTAAGGAGTCTTTCTTAGAGGTGTCAATCAACCAATTTTTCAAAGTACACACCCTCATATAGATTGTAACGACAAATGATGAACTTTAAAAAAAAAATATTTTTTCAATATTGGCTTTGGCTTTAGGCTTATCTAGAAGTACAGAAATGCATAGTTGAAGAAAATCAATGAAATGGAGAGAGTTAATTTCAGGGCGAAAATATGCCAGGAGAGAAGAATGAATTTGAAAACAAACTAACTTACAAAAGTATAGTGTTTGTATAGAGTTTAAGGACAGCTATGTATGTACATGATAATTTCGATTTCATTAATTGTAAATTTATTTTACATTAAAAATAGCATACTTATACATATTTATTAAGAAGAACAAAAATACATTCGAATTATGTAAATATATAAAATCTTGGCACTTCTTATTTAAAAGGCACTGTTAGAATTGTTACTGACAGAATATATTATTCCCTTACTTCGTGTTTTAACCTTTTTAATGCATGAGTAGTGTTTAATGCGAAATAGGACATGCTTATATAATACATTTTACGAAACATTTAAGTTTACCATATATGATTTTTATGTACATATGTAAATACTCGTATATACAAATATATATAAATATGAATATGTAAATATGAACATGTATGGTAAATGAGTTTTATTCTTATGCATATTCCTTTGAAAGTACGAGTATGAACCCTAGCGTGCAAATGGTTATAGACTTAGATCCGTACTTACATAAATACAGCTCGTTTGATTACCTGTTTGAATGGTCGCATGCCGCCGTTAATGCGTAAGGAATCGGCAGCTATGCCTGCAATTCCATCGGTCGCACTATCTCGCAAAATCTTCAGTGACACGTTCGGAACTGTGTGCGAGTGACCGCAAGAGCTATGTGCGCCACAACAAATGGCTGTAGTACTGGACTCTGGCTGAGAGCTTTGACGGATTATGCGAGATCCATTCGTAGGCGACGAAGTAACTAAAAGAGACGGTGGTGCGTGTTGTTGCATCGCCGAACTGGAAATCGACAGGTTACCCTGTTGAAAGGCACTTTTGACGCTGTCTTTCGATGTTGAGCGATCCATGCCGGCACTAGCTGTAGTGGAGAGAGGCGTAGTTGATGCTCGTCGACTACAGTTACGGCAAGCGCGACAACGATTTTGAGCGCTTGTGGGAATACCACAAGAGAGATTCTGATATGATGATGTTCCCAAATTTGGATTACTTTGAGGATTAACATACTCTTGTGTCTGATACGTATTCAAATTCGTTATTGATATGGTTGGTTGAGAAATTTGTTGTTGAAGTTGCGATCGCGAATTCGATTGTTGTACTGGTTGCTGTTTTAAATGGTTCGACTCCAATTTTTTGTGGGTCGCTTGTTGTTTATTTGGATTATCTTCATGTACCTCAATATCAGGTACTACTCCCGGTCGTAGTCCCTGTTCGATGTCATCATCTCCCCCAACACCGCGTACGCTTTCCTCTGATCCAAGACGAGTTTGTTGGGATAGCTGAGGACTCGTAAGATAAGTGGAAGTACGATCTTGGCGTATTAACGTTGGCTTGCCGGTCGAGGAAGAAGACATGCTCGTCGTTGTTGGTCCATTTACTGAGCTCATTTTTATATGTCGTAATACGGAGGACTTACATTTTGGCGTATTGGATACAAGCAATGAATCAGTTTCTTCAGAGCTGACATAACCTGAATTTGTGCTTTCGGCTAGCTTTTGAATGGACATCTGTAAATTAACAAAAGCATAAAATAAATGAAATTTCAAACAAGGAGTTTAAGATTTTTCCACAAGTGTTGACAAAATATACATATATAATTCGTTCCGACCTTCTATTTGAAATTTAGACCTTCTTTAGTACAAGTAATATGTACACCACACGATTATCTCAAAATTATATTTTTAAAAAAGTACCCTTGCGGTGAGATTATATTTTTACTTTAAGCAGTAATCCATGTCAAATTTCGTGAAGATACCACGTCACATGCGAAAGTTTTCCATACAAGCCCTTGATTCCGATCGTTCGGTTTCTATGACAGTTATATGTTATAGTGGTCCGATATCGGCAGTTCCGACAAATAAGCAGCTTCTTGAAGAGAAAATGACGTTTGCAAAATTTCAAAATGATATGTTAAAAACTGAGGGACTAGTTCTTATATATACAGATAAACGGACAGACGGACAGACAGACAGACGGACATGGCTAAATCGACTCAGCTCAACATACTGATCATTTATATATGTATACACTTTATATAGTCTCCGACGTTTCCTTCTGGGTGTTACAAACTTCGTGGCAAACTTAATATACCCTGTTCGGGGTATAACAACTTAAGCCCAGAAAAAATTACAATTTCGCGACATGAGTATTCTAGAGAAAAATCCAGAGAAAACGATTTGGATATGGGTATTACCGCCTCGGGTAGCTCACTGGCTCTACACAACAGTTTTAAGGCCCATTTATATCCAATAACACGGATTTTCGAAATCCTTTTTAATTGAATATAAATTCGGTCCCAAATATTGTTTTCCCTTCCAGAGAAAAGTGGGAAAGAGCGCTTTGAAATCACAAATTTTTTTATTAGGTATTATTTATTAATATTTTGGGTTTCGTCATAGTGATATCCCAGGACATAGTGTTATTCCTGGTAACCGTGAGGCAAATGAACTAGCCAGAACCGCCAATACTATACAATCAGACTCCGGAAAATAGAGAATTTAAAAATGAATGTTTGTCTGTATATCCTTCATAAAATCGTAAAGTATGTATTTGATCATGTGACGGCCTTTTGTAAAGTTGTTATGCATAAGCCAAAGAAAGTTTCAGAATTGGTACGATCAACTCACAAAAAAAATTACTCAAGTTTAATTAAATATTTGTGCAATGTCTTTTCTTCAAATTTATTTTACTCGTTGTTGTAGCAACAGACATAGGTGACAGCTAGATTAGCATACAGTAAGTTAAGAGATCCGAATTTGGAGTTTGACTGTAGAGAAGCAGCTCATAACAGATGATACCCTGCCAATGCCACCAAACACATAGAAAAACCTTCTTGGCCGTCAATCCCTATTAGGTAGTAATTGACTTGCTTTTCAACCGGAGTTACTACTTGGCTTCAGAAATTAATCGATTTTGTTATGATTTAGTAGCGATTTGCAGACGGAAATTCCGTCCTTAAGACTTTTTGCGTTCACTAGTGTTACATCTCTTCGTTAATCAAAACAAAATTGCGCGCGATTGACTTTTACAGTATCAGGTTCATAAACACCATTCACATTTTCAATACCCTGGCTCTCATTTTCGCCCTTATCGAAGAAAAACTGTTAAATGTGACATATTTTCTCTTTGCTGGTGTGCATCGTGTGGCGCGTGTACAGACATTACTGAGTCACACAATAAAAAAACTGTCTGAAAATTTTTCTAATATGAAATCTTATCTCTAGACCTATAATATAAGGTAGACGCTTCATGTTGTTATTTTATTAGCAAAGGTCGTTGATTTTATTGTCTATTTTTCGTATAATGATGTTGTTGACAGTTAAATTTAACGCAAAGTTTTCCATCCGATTGAGTGCTGAAAGAGTTTCTTCATTTCGCATGCGCACTTGTGCTTAAAAAGTATATACAGCATGAACTCTGTAAAAGCAAATGGCAAAAATTTGGGTAGAATGTTTATTGAGGTTGTCGTCCGTTCAAATCAGGTAAATGATTTCAATTTGTCCTTTGTTCACTCCACACTTTCAAAAATAAGTATAATATTATATAGTTACAGTATTTAACATAATTATCTTAAAAAACTTAAAACATTTTTATTACAAATTCGGATACCCGAAGCGCAAATTGAAATCGTTGACTTGATTTTCTAGTTAAGAATCTAGTTTGTCGATTACAGTTTGTGTTCGTAAACACTTACTTTTTGAAAAATTGTTATTGTTTGGCTGTAACCGAAAGATTGAAATTGTCGAGTGTTGCTTTTACCGAAGACGTACTGTACACATGTGCATGCAATACATACTTGTGTGTGTATATGTAGGTATATTGTTTCGCACACAGGCATATATTTTAATGGCGGTCATAGCGATGAAAGAAACGTTTGCTTATACACAAATAATTTAATTTTAATTGCTTTATATGCATACACACTTCCATGCTTAGTATACATATACATATGTATATACGCACAACTTTCCTCTGACGATGCTCTCCGTATCCATATAAGCCTGCTCACGTTTGCCTTCTATGCACCAGCTCTTAAGAGTACTTGGCAACATAGTCTACTCAAAAGCAATGGGGCTGAAAATTTTACGTTAATTAAAATTGAGGAAAAGTGAATTGGCGTATGTACACACACATAAACATATACTATATCTGTAAGTGAATAAGAAAACAGCGTTAATGGGCTAAATACGTCATTTAGCATGATGATAATTTGCATTAGGAAGTATGCATATGTATATATGCGTGTGTGTACGTATTATATATGTACATATATAATTTAATATATCGGAAAAATGGTAAAAAATCAAAGAGTGAAACGGCAATCATTACATTATAAAATTAGGTTTCGATCACGACCTGGACGACCGAATTAATAATATAAATTGAAATAATTTTTAAGGACTAGGAATGGTTTATCTCGATTTCCAGCGAAACTACGGGTCCTATAGAAATAAATTATGTATATGCAAAGTTGTAGGTATGAAAAGATTTATAACTTCTACATATAGATTTTTAACCTCAAAACTTATGTGTAAACATTCACACAACCAAATTTTTGTGTTTCGTATTTTTATCTTGTATTTTTTATTTTAAATATTTATTATTTAATATCAAGCTTTTTTTTAAATAGTCAGTAGGCTTTAGGTTCATGGAAGTGCATTCTTTCTGATGGTGTAAAAATGACCAATAAATAAAATTTAAAGTCAAGCGGCTATTTTAAAAACATTATATTAGGACTATGTTGATTAGGTAAAATATGGAGTCGGTGTTCACTATTTTTGACAAGCTCCTTGCATACAGCTGCAAAACAAACCATTCGTTTTCGGAAAAGGCAAATAAACAACTGATGCGATGAAGAGTGCCGTATCGCAGTGAAGAGAAAACAACTGAAAGGTGATGCTCGAAAATCCTACGAAAAGCTGTGGCGACTAACAAAAGGTTTCAAGACCGGAGCATAGTATTCTTGTAGAACCCCCAGAGGTGATCTGATAACTGATGCCTAGACTCTACTGAAATCATCGAGGGAACACTTCTCCAGGCTGCTGAATTGCAGTGAAAGCGTAACACCACGAGATAGTGAACCCAATTTCCCAACAGATAATGATTTGGAAGTCGTGTCATTGCCCGACCATGAAGACGTTGAAGGATAGCAATTACACGTCCGAAGATCAACAAAGCGACGGGGGCTGATATATTGCGGGCGAACTATACAAGTAAAGAACTGATAAGGAGAACCGTGAAAAAGGGTCGACACACACCACCTCTTCATCGATTTCAAAGCTATATGCCGGTTTTGGCAGCATGAAAAGGAGATGCCTTTATTTCACTATTTCCGAATTTTGTATCCCCATATAACTAATACGGCTTTGTAAAATAACTTTGAGCAATACCAAAAGATCCGTCAGGGATGGATCTCTCCTTGCCGTTCTGTACCAAACGAGGTTTCAGACAAGGCGACCTCCTATCGTGCGACTTGTTCCATCTACTCCTGGAGAAAATAATTCGATTTGCAGAGCTGAATCGAGAAGGCACAATGTGTACAGCTGCCGTCGTACGCCAATAATATCGATGTCATTGGTCTGGTAATGAACGAGAGCAAGACAAAATATCTCTTTTCATCAAACAAGCATTCGTCACACACGCGACTTGGCTCCCACGTCACTATTGGTAATCATAACTTCGAAGTCGTAGATAATAACAGAATAACTTTTTCCAGCATGTGCTACTTCGGATTGTGTAGGCTATTGAGAAATAAAGTCCTCTCTCGACGAAAAAAGACCAAACTCTACAAGTCACTCATCATTCCCGTCCTGACACCTCATGAGTCGACGTTAAGAGTTTGAGAGGAAGGTTCTGCGGAAGATGATCTTTTGCGCATTGGCAACAGCGAATATCATATTCGATGGAACGTACGATGAGCTGTCCGATTTATACGACGACATTGACATCGTTCAGCATACTAACAGACAGCGGCTACGCTGGCTAGATCATGTCGTCCGGATGGACGAAAACACTCCTGCTCTGAAAACATTCGACGCAGTACCCGCCGGGGGAAGCAGAGGAAGGCCTATACTCTGTTGGAAAGATCAGGTTGAGAAAAAAGAAAAGTTGAGAATTGCAAAAGGAAGAAACGACTGGCGGTGTCTACGCCAGTAAAGAAGAAGAAGATCAAGGTTATGAGACGAGTTGAAAGCTAAGTGACTGTGTGTCCGTCCGTCCGTGCAAGCTGTAACTTGAATAAAAATTGAAATAACCTAATGAAATTTGGTATACATGTTCTTTGACAACAAAAGGGACGAGTCTGTAGATGGGCTTAATCGGACCAAAACGGCATTAAAGGAAAACATATAAAGTGCTACAATGGCGGCGTAGCCCCGCCTTGTAGTAGGTTTAATGTATATACTCTATCAAACCTCTCAAGCCAAAATAACCAAATTCGCCTGAGCCATATAGTTAGTATAAACATTTTCGAACTTTCGGGCATATATTGGCAAATATTACAGAGCGTATCTTACTCATAACAGTGTACCTTTGTGCTTAAAATAGATCAAATTAGCCGAAAACTTGACCTAGCCCCCGTATAACTAATATCTGGATTTTCGAACATCCGGCTGACTCTACTTCATATGATCTTTGTATGTGAGGTAGTTAATGAAACCCAGGGACAATTTTTTAGTATGTGACATGTTAATAGTATACCTATGTTACTAGCAAAAATAGATAAAATCGAGTTAATACTACCCTCTACTCTCATATATTGCATATAGTGATTTTCGTTTATCTAACAAATCTTTTGCAGAATACAAAATTGCTTGGATCCCAATCCTCTGGTTGACGTTGTACACCTTAAGACATTTCCCTGGCTTTTATTCCTGCAAGATGCAAGAGTATAAAATGTTCGGTTGCTCTCGAACTTAGCCCTTCTTTACTTTATTTTTTTTTTTTAATTTATTGCAATTTATAGGTTTTCGATTAACGGCGTTTTGCGGGAGTGGCAGCGGTCCAATTACACACATATGTAAGTTACATCTTGCTGGGATGGAGAGGCAGACAGATTTCAACTCGTCTCGTCAGCTGATCTTTTATATATATATAACCCTATATCTTTCGCGATTGGTTTTAGGTGTTACATACAACCGTTAGGTAAACAAAACTATAGTACTATATATACAAAATAATAATACAAATTGCGTATAAATGTGCAATAAATAAATAAACATATTTATTATGGTATTGTGAGCTGTCAGGAAAACAAATTTTGAGAAGATATAATCACAGAGTTTGGTTAAATTCAAGAACATACATATAATGTCGCGCACGATTCCTGCTACAAAAACTAACCGTTATAAATATTTTAATCAATGCCTCTCATTTATTTTCTTATTGTATAGGAAATTTTTAAATATTTAATAATTAATTATTTTCAAAAATTATGGATCGAAAATGATCTAAATCTATTAGAAAATTTTTCATTGCGGTCTGAAGGATTTAATGGACTGCTTCAATTCAGTCAGATTTCTGGTTTTTGTTTTGTATACCTCTTGCTTAACATAACCCCATCAAAAAGGTCTGGTGCAGTGAGGTAAGGAGGCCAGCGGAAAATGGAATTTCTTGATATTAATTTGTTTTGTATCTGGAACTAAACGCTATTAAAAGGGTAGTCTTCGGCGCAGTCCTGACTAAAACAACTCATTCAACATATTTAAATAACGGTGCTCATTGAAAGTTCCTGTGAGACTCGTTCTGAGTGAAGTTCCGTCTCGAGGATTATTTCTGGATTTGATTAACTCCATATATGTCAATTTTGCTCCGTTTAGATGAAAATCGGTCTCATCAGACATAAACGGGAAATTTATTAAGTTAAAGTCTTCTCTGTTCCACCGGCTAGTTATTTGAACTTTGTACGGAAGCTGGTTTAAGTCTGAATTCCCTTTGGACGGAAATGATGAACTGCGAAGCATGATGCTGTTGCAGTTGCTGGAGTATAAAATATAAATCTAACCATCCTTAAAATTTTTCTGTGCACAGGTGTTCCTTTTCACAGCGATTTGCTGTATCCAATAACAATTTTGTATTTTAATTATCAGCTTAGTTATAGCACTTGACAAATTTTCTTTTAATGGAGTTTTTGGCGGTGGCAATGGTTCGATTCCGCCCACCTTTCAGAGTAAAGTAACACATGTACTAAGTTCTCAATTTTTATTCTAGGGCGAACAAACAGTCACAGGTTGTGTAAATTGTTTTCCCCAATAAAAAAAAAAATGCAACATAAATAAAGTCCAATTAAATGAATGACAATCAATGTGTGTCTGTATTTTTGCTTCTGTTAGTATAATATTTGATATTTTTTTATAAAAGTCGCTGTGGCACAAAAATTAATTCGACAAGATAAAAAAGGTGAAAAATTCTGACCATTTTCAGATTTCCAATTAATGTATCTTATAAGATTTTAGACATGCATACATATGTATGTATATATGGAATACTGTGTTGAATGGACCATTTTTGCGCAGTAGTACATGCGAGTACCATATACATATATTTTAAGAGCATAAATATGTATATCTCTATCTATAAATAATATAGACTATTTTACCGCACAGACAATAGCTGTGTTGCCGTCACTTATGGCCGGCTGCAAACGAGCCACAGATTCATTTTTCAGAAAAACCGAGACGATTCGGCCCGGAAATTGATGATTGCTAATAATTATATTATAAATATGTACATATATATATAAATAGACGTATTCGAAAAACTTATAAACATATTGCACTTACATATATGGCATGAAAGAATGGTTTTAGTGTAAAATATCAATTTGTTTGCAGAAAATTGGTCGATGTTTCCATGCCGACAAATTTTAGGAAATTGACCAACCTAGAGTCACACCTAGAGAAAACTCGATAAAATGCTTTTTATTTGTGTTTTTTTCTCAGCACTACATTTTTTAAATTGGCTGCAAAAAAAATCATCGAATCACTGCGATTTTTGTCCACATATTTTGTACATACTATTTGGTTAGGGGTTTCACATAGTCTCATAAAGTTATAAGTTATAGTGATCCGAAAACATAGCGTTCAGTGTTGTATTTGCCCAAACTTATTTTAGTATGCAATGCAACAACAATTTTTTTAAACTAGTGTAAAAATTTATGATTTTATGATTTTACGATGCTTTATGACACGTTGTGAGTACCCCAGGCATATATTTGTCCTCTAAAATGACCATCCAGTTTTTCAATTCTATGAAAAACGTAATTTTGGTTCACCAAAAATCACCTAATTTCTAAGGTTGAGAGACGAAGTGCATTTCTAATCTGGCAATATTTGAACTGATTGAAACCAGCTACGGAGTGAACAGTGACTAAGCGATCCTACCTCTCCTAAACAATGGTGTTGCGCGAGCATTGGTTGGTTTTCAGCTAAGAGGATTATAATAAACCCATCACAGATCAATCTACAAAATAGCCGCGGCTGAGCTGAGCGTTGTTCCTGCGCAGGAGACATAGACCTACAAAGGTCAGGTAAGAGTAAATAAAAAGTGAATTCAGCTGTGAGAACCCTAGAATATGTATTATATAAACAAGGGTTTGTACTACATTTTATAAATAGAGATCTAGTGGCAATACAATCAACCGCTAAGAAGGAAGGAAGACTAGTATTAGAGATAACAATAGGAAACACCTGTCCTAAGAACATGATCTGTCATTGGATGGTTTCTTCTGGACCATCAATGTCAGTTCAAATTCTCCTTAGGGCTATCAACCGATATCGGTAAAGCCGTTATAAATTCTAGTACATCGACTGAGCACACAATTGAATGCTGCCTGACTTAAAATCTGAACATAAAAGAATTGATCAATAAAGCGAGAAACTTCTCAAAACTGGCAGAGAAAGTAGACAACCTAAATAATAACATAATTGAAGCGTTTCACTCTAGCTCAGTTATGGATTACCGCCTAGGCTAGTGCCTAGGGCGGCACTATTTAAAGTAGCCAAATACCAAAAAAGTATACACAAAGTTCATTCTTGAATTAATAATTTTTTTATTCGAATCTATTGAAAATTTACTACAAACTATAATATAATTTATTTCTTCATTGACTTTTTAATTATTTTTAATTATGTACTAATAATCAATTGAAAACCAATTGATTTTGTATTCATTAAAGGATATTGAATATGTAGTTTTATGAAAATAAAAAGCCGACAATAACTAATAAACAAAACAAAACATGCGAACGAATAAAAAGTCCATTAGAAAACGTCTGTGGACAAGGTAAACATGTTAACTCGAAGAAAATTGTTTTTCTTCTGAATTATTCATAAAAAATAAAAACAACTCAAAAACTTTCAAAAAAAAGAAATTTTTTTTTTTGAATTTTCTGTTCCCTTATACCCTTAGAATTAATAACCCACTTTACCATTGGAAGGTTTCGAAAAAGGCCCAAAAATAATAATACCGCTTCGGAGCGCTCGGAGTGAACATCCCAAACTTTAAACGCGTTTTTCTCAAAACACACTTTTTTAAACTGGCGGACATGATTCCGGTCGAACTACTCAACCGATTTGCTAATTTTCTTTTAATGTTCACAAAACGCCTGGCTATCGTTCCTATTTTATTGACAATGTTATCACAAAATTTATGTAAAAAAACATGGGGAAAAATTAAAAAAACAAAAACGTTAATTACTTTTTTATTTATCAAAATTTTTTCATGATTCTAGTAGAAACAATAACCGTTCACGTACTTTTTAAGAATAAATTGGGTTTTTGTGCTTCAGATGATCCAAACATGAGAAAACAGGTCTGCCAGTGAAAAAACGCATCTCATTCACCCAGCCATTTCTTCAACAGATGTCCTCAAAAAGCCTCCGAAAAAATTTGTTTATACACTCCACGAAATACCCCATGATATGTGAAAAAAACTTCTATTGTAGAATAAAAATTTCTATGAAAAAAATGTCAAAAAAATAGGCCACATTACCCGAATGACCCCTTAAAGTTTCCGCTAGGGCTTTAGGCAGGGAATAGACAAGCCATTCCTCGGGCAACTCATCTTTTGAGATCTTCCAGTAAATCTCATAGATGCTAAGTATTTAAGATTCAAATCTTGATTCTTCTTGCGCAATCCTATTGCAGCACAGGGGACGTATTGGTCGAGAAGGGAGCATCAAGGAGCACCCGAAGTGTAACTTCACTGGTTAAGGCCCACTTCCCATTTGCGTCCTTAAGGTAACCCACGGGACGGGGTTATTTGCAAGGATACGCTTAAACCTAGAGGACTCACGACCATCCTCCATTTTCTCCGAGAAGCTTTTTCATGAAGTCCTCTTTGCCTTTCTTATCTCGAACTTATATATTGCAAGTCCCGCTTTATATAACGTCCAATCGTCAATTGACTTACTCGGATCCTTGTTGAATAACACTGTGGAACATTTTTAGGATTATTGTCTGGGGGGTGAGAAATTCCAAGTCAGGGTGATGGTACTAGGTCAGTATAGTAAAACCCTCAAAGGGTTTGGCGTTCGTATGTGTCAGTTTTTTTATGACCTTTTAAATTTTTTTTTATGGTACACATCCCACTGTTTATTTCTAAGATTTCTATAAGACTTTCTGAGATCAGAGGTGCGATTGCGTTCGAGGTCAGACTGAGGTTAAAAACTTCCTCCCTGCTTGCAGTCCCGAATGTATGAGAATTTCCCCTATTACAAATGAACAAGTTTTCCCTTACAGTCTGTTATTAATATCCGAGCTAATGGCTAAGTAAGCAAGCATTTTTAGAAATACTCATCGAAATCATACATAATTTAGGAATATTGGTAGCAAGTCTTAGGTTTTTCGCTGAATCTTCGTATCAACGCTCAGTTGGAAATGATACCGATAATCTTCTTCTTCTTCTTAATTGGCGTAGACACCGCTTACCGATATTACTCTTAGTTAAAGGGCGGTATCAGAAATCATGAAGTGGATTCTAGAAAAAAAACTTTATTTGTGCGAAAATTCGGAATCGTACGATTGAATAAGATGCATTTATGGAAGTCATATAGCTCTGGTAAAAACATTTGTGTACGAAGATATTTTCTTTTTAAGAAAAGGGGGTTTTAACATAATTTCGATGATTTTATGAATGAACTTTTGTTGTATTTGTAAACCTCAATTTTACAATATCTTTACTACCTTTGATTTCAGAATTGAGCGGTGCAAAACAATATTATCTTTCGCAGTATGAAACATGTAATCAAGAATCTTGGCTGCTGAGAGATTCTGGTTTTTCTATAGAACCATTCTTACTTACTCATTTCAATAAACATTTTTGTAAATTTTTTATTTACATTTAGCAATGTAGCTGGTAGCTTCCACTTTTCTTCAACAGCCACTATTTCTACTTTTGTGAAACTCTGTTTCAAATTTGCATGTGATTCTCTAAACTAAACTAAAATAGCCCTTGCTTTGAAGTTTTGTTTTTCCCCCATAAAGTTTATTGAAAAACGTTCACATACTATATGTAAGTATGTATATAATAGATATGTATATGCAGAAGTTTAAGTATTTTTATATTATATTGTTGACTGGGCCATTTCGTGAGATAAGTAACACGTTCACCAAACTTGGTTTTCGTCCTATGGGAACCATATATTGTCCAAATCCATATCATCCATTTCGAGCCAAAATAATTCGGTTGTCATTGAGCGATATCGATTCCCATTCACAGTAACGGGCCGGAGTTGATCATCACGGAAGAAGTACGGCCCAATGACGCCCATAAATCGCACCAAACCGTAATTTTTTCGGGATACAATGGTGACTCATGGATTACGTGTGGATTGCTGCTAATTTCGATAGAAAATTTTAATAATTTCGACTCGTTCTTGATTGTGTATCTTTCCATGATAAAATGGCAAACTTAACTGAAGAGAAATGTCAGAAGAGCGAGGAAAAATATAGCGTTGTTTGCTGTTCCTATCGGTCTACTTTTGTAGTGTCCCTATTGAAAAACCCCCCGTTAGCTATATTGTAATGAATATTACATAAACATTAAATATAAAATATTATTTGAAACCGCTATAGATCGATTTCCAGAACATGGAAATGAAATTGTAAAAATATTGCCCCAAAATGATTTTCAGAACATGCCTGGATAATTTCTCTCTGACATTACATCTGTTATACGTACAAAAAATAAATTACAATCTATATGTATAGAACATTAAGACATCCAATGTACCGCATATGTATTTATATACATAAGTAAAATAAGACATAAAATTAATAATTTGATGTAAAATGTCCACCAATATGAACCTACCTATGTGTATATGAATGTTCATATATAGAGTATACATATTTCATATACCTTTACAAATATGTGTATTAATTATAAATAAAATAATTTATTTTCTCAGGTATATACAAGGTCCGTTCCAAAGTAAACAGGACTTTAAAAACAACAGAACAAATGGTGTTTTCGGCAAAATCAATTTATTTTATTCAAAATAGTCTCCTTCTGCTTCAACACAGCTTTCTGCACGGTTCAAAAGCATGTCGAACGAGTGTTTTAGCTCGTTGGCCGGTATGGCCGCCAGTATGCCGGTGCAAGCCTTTGAATGGCCTCTACGTCTACATAACGCTTTCCTTTCATGGGCAAATGCATTTTTCCGAAAAGGAAGAAGTCGCACGCTGCCATATCAGGTGAATACGGGGAGTGGTTAATGGTTAAAATGAGATTTTTGGTCAAATAATTGGTCACAAGCGTCGATCGAATGTTGGATTCTTAGCAATTTTTGGTCGTCATTCAATTTTTGCGGAACAAACCGTGCACATACCTTTCGTAAGCCCAAATGTTCGGTCAAAATGTGATAAATCGATGTTTTGGAAATGCTCCATTCCATTTCCATGAATTTCAATGATGATTTGGCTGATTTTTGATAAATTTACGCAGAGTTTCGATGGAGTTTCCGGTGATCACGGATTTTGATTGGCCCACATGTTGATCGTCATTTATGTCCTCACGACCACTTTGAAAACGTTGAAACCACTCGTGCACTCTGCTACGGGATAGGCAATCATCGCCATGAACTTGTTTCATCAATTGAATCATTTCGGTAAAAGTTTTACCAATTTTAAAACAAAATTTAATGTTGGCTCTTTGTTAGAAGCTCATTTTCGCATCAATAACACAAACATACTGACACTTAAAACGCAATCACTTCACTTCAAATCAATGAAATGTCATGAAATTCTCACTGGACCATCGTTAAAGATAGCAGATTCTAACGCATATATATAGATGGCGCCACCAGGGGGCGCTAGATACAAAAAGTCCTGTTTACTTTGGAACGCTCCTTACGTATGTACTATGTATAACTATGTATTCCTTCATATGCATTCTATTACGATAAAATGAGCTTTCGGCTTCGAAATATAAAGAAGAAATACAGATTTCAGTGCTTACATGCGCATAGCTGTTTCCAACCTAAATAAATAATTAGGACATTTCTATCTTCAATAGCTTAAATATTTATAAATTTTGATGATAACTTTGGAAGCAAGGTATTCGTAAAATATGTTCAACCTTCGGCATTTGGAGAAAATCGTTAATTTTGGTTTGCGTGTTACAAGGCCTATGACACCGTATTGTCAACATGCCAGCTATTAAATGTCACCTGCAGCAGTTCATGATTTGTGATCAAATAGGTAAGCCACAAAGCCAAGAGAAGAACGTCATACACGTATTTACATACATACATATATAAATAATACCACATTCATGTATGTATTATGACCCTTAGGAATTGTTTAAACATATGTTCGAAATGTTGATATACAGTTTAACAAACATTCTATATACTTATAAGCGGTGAGTAGAAATATTTATAGAAATACGAATATATGGGTATACATATGTATTAATGTATATGTATTGGTTAAAATTCTATGAACATATACATATACATGCATATGGTATGTAAGTAAAACAGGAGTGCCTTCAGGGGTTGAGAAAGAAAAATTAACTGCAGTCGCGCGGTAGTCAATAAGGGCACATATGTACATACATACGTACTCGCATATCCATACATGCATACGACATATGAAGGTACATATATATTTGTATTTTATGCATATGACCAAACTGGTACACACCGTGCAGTAAAACACAAAACTAATCAGGAACTATATTAGTTTACATCCAAAATTAAACTAGTCTGAAAATTACTTTTGTAATTTAACAAAAACCAATTATTTTGTATATTTTGTACTTCTTTAAATTAGTAACCTCCAACCACAGTCGTTTATAACAAGTTGATTTGACTACAGGATACTTCATAAACAGAATTCATAGGAATTTACAGACACATACACCCTGAAATGAATACGTAGCCAACCTTAACGGAATTGCTATAGATCAATAAATCTTCTCATTTCTCCATATACTATATATACATACTTATGTACATAGGTATCATCTAAAGCGTGTAGTGATTTAATTGGAAAGGCTTGTCGTCGAAAATTGCGATAAAATCGCTGAATTGGTCGAAAGAGACCGGCATAGTAGCAGCCGTAGCATCGGTCAAGAGCTGGGCATGAGTCATCAAAAATTCATCTAAATTTCAATAAAAAAAAATTCAATAAAAATACCGCAAGACTTTTTTGACAACCCATTACATATGTTCTTTTCTAAATGCGTTTAATTAGCGACTATCTGAAATACCCACTTGGCTGTAGTTTAGTGCAATTAATGTATATGTAATGATATTTTAATATTTTTATTGTAATTTATGTATATAAAAAAGTTAATTAATTTTTTATACACGAGTTTTTACTTTTCTATTTTAGGAACTAATATACAGTGAAATTCCTAATAACCGCGAACTCGCCGTCGCAGTGCTTTTGTCCGGTTAAGAGAGCTGACCATATATGAGGACCTGCCATGAACTAATAAATGCGTCTCAATGTCAACCAGGAGTGAATGATTGACAACTCTCCCATTAATTTCTGTTGAGCCACCACGAACAAGACGGCAGCAACGCTAGACAATTTGTTTCCTTTTATAATTTAACGTATTGTTCTTAAAAAAACTGTCTCAAGACGCCAGAATTTAATAAGGATTTAAAAAAGGGACACAATTGCCTTAGAAAATTTTATAAAATCCTGTCATTCTATCGGAGATAATTTTAACGAAATATTACCAAAATATTATCCGTGTCCGGTCATTGGAACGTACTCATGTCCGTATTGAAAATTAGATAAACTACTTTCGAACACAAACTTTGTCACATCAGATATTAAGCGTAATCAATCAATCTGTAATTGATATACCCAGCACTCAATACTATGGTAAACAACACATACATACATATGTATAGAAATATTCAAAATGTACGAGCTTTATCTTTAAGTTTAAACCATTTTTCCAACTTATTCAGACATTGCATTAAGTATTTTTACATATCTGTCTATATGCAAGTATGCAAATGGTTTTATTGTTCTGAAATGAGAGATATCCAAAATCAAGAAATAAACGAATATAACTGCAAACAAAATCTATCTCATGATAATCCTCATAATGTAAAAAAGCACATTTCGCTTAGTATATGGAAAAAAGACAGTCTGCTACTAGTTTAACTTATAGCTTATAACCAGCTGATTTAACTGCGGGGTACAAATACAAATCTATCATTGTATTGTAGACAAATTTGATGTGATGTCGGCGAACGATGGTCGTCATTCGTTGCAGGAATATCGTAAGTTGTACACGGCGTATGATACATACACATAAATCCCCACTGAGTTTGTGCACATAATTACATATATACTATATTTATAAGTGTACATGCACATGTGCACTTACATAGGAATGTATCCACATGCATCCATGTACACACACATACATATGTAGGTACATGGTGCTTTTATAAATTGTGTACTAAATATAGCAGCAGTCGCAGTACACATAAATACACCAAATACATATAAAGTATATAGTTTATGTATGTACATATGTATGTACTTTCATTTTTTGTACGTATGCACACAAAAGAATACGTTTTGTTGTACATACATACATATTTATTTGTCTATACGTACGTATGTACTTGGGACCGCGTTTAGGATGTGGTTCATGTACTTTAATTGCCTTTACATATATTCTTATGCATGTACATACATATGTATGTATGTATATCTAGACCAAATATACTTTTATGTACATACATATCTGTATGCAGAGTGCACTGCACTCGTGTCTCCACTATTTGAACTTAATCGATCAGAGACGCAGGATGACTTTACATACTACATATAGTAGAACGTACTATGTACATAGTATATATTAAATTCTTATAATAAACTCTTGCAATTAATAAATTACCTTTGTTTTCACAGATCCATAGGCAATATTGCAACTTCAAAATCATAAATACGGCTTTCGCATAAGCACACCATTATGACTTCAATAAATGCATATGTGTGTATGTATGTATTTAACATGTATCTAGATAAATTCATATATTTTGAAGTAAAAAATGTGCATATATTTAAAATATTCATCGGAGATATGTATGTACACATTTATATACCATATATACATATATGTATATATAAAGATATGCACCGCTTACAACTATTACTATAGGTCAGTGCAATGAAAACATTTAAATTCACTTAACACATACACACTGCATTGTTAAAATGTAGTATATGCTTACATTTGCTTTTATAAAACAATTCACTACGAAACTAAGTAAATATAAACAGTCATATGTACATCCGTATAACAAAATTTACGTTTGCATCCACGCATGCACACTTTTCAGCTTTTCTTCTTAATTTATTCATATTTTATTATAGTGAAATATTATTAGCACGTATTTGTACCGTTATCTTTCACTGGTGCTTATATTTTTCATATTAGATTCATATTCCTTAATTTTTTCAGTGTATTTAGGAGGCGTGGATACACTAGGGCACTAATATAGGGTATCGGAACGAACGCGGCGCTATTCTCTTATTCTCCACAGCTTATCAATACGATGTTTCCGTTTATGTTGTTTGTGCGATACTGAAAATTCAAAAACTTTACACCGTCGTTGTTGTTTGTTGCGTGAAAGTTCGTTACATTTCTGCTTCGTTCAGCATGCACTCGGCTAAACTTTGGCTTCTGTTGCCACGATTCGATTCGGCGACTGTCGTTGCTTCGCTCACCTTTTCGTGCTTTCAATTGACGGGTAGCTTACCAACTTTATTCCTGGTGTCGCTAATTATTTATTTTCCTCAGCATGCATAGTTATGTGCTTTTTGTTGAAGAAGAATGTCCGAATATTATTTACTCATTTTTAGTAATGTGTATATTCTGTTCACCTGGCAGTTATCTCAATCTCTATAGCCTAGACTCTTGTTTAAATTGAAAGGAACTTTATAGTGAGTTTATTAGCACATACATACATATGTACATAGTTACGTGTACATACTATCTATATGCATACATGTAAGTGTACATGTGGGTATGAATAAGCATGCATTTGTGAGCACTTGTTATACTTTCGGTTATTACAATTGCACATTTCTATAAATTCCTTTTTATGGAATTTCTTCTATGTAAGTATGTTTGGACGAGTATTTAGGTTAATCAACATTTCTCAAACTACCACCTCTATGTACATACATATGCTCACAAGCTAAATTACGCTTTATGGTGTTATTTCACCTGTGAATTTCAAAAAATCGATTTTTTATCGATTGTACCTATATTTTAGAATATTTTCTGAAGTTTTAAAATTCAACTGGCAAATACTTTCGGCGATATGATTGTATTTGTAAGAATCGCGTAACTTAGTGTAATCGGCACCTAACTTTTGACGCGTTTTTATCGATACGCTATTTCTGAGTGGGTGAGGACAATTTCTCCGCAATGGCTGAAACGATAAAATCAAGGTAGATCTTATATAGTCCTCGAGTGACGTAGAAAACACTGAGCTATGTAAGTGTTCTTCATGGTCTGAGCTTACAGACAGATTCTCTAAACTTTATGCTGAGAATGGGCTTCTGAGTGACACTCAAGAATACACAGATAATTAGTTAATACGTCACCACATTAAATTAGATTATGCAGCACAAATTAACCGCATGATGGCAAAGAAACCGGCAGGAAGTATTAGACAGTACACTCATGTCGAAAGAGTTGATAAATAAGCCGGCCCAATTAAGATTTATTGAGCAACACTACTTTAGGATAACCGTTACAATAATGTTTAACTGGAAGGGAGCGCAGACAGGACAGAACATTTCAGGAAATATAGGAAAATGAACTGTCAGTTGCACTTGCAAGAGCTTAAAAAATTCCTACGATTCCGACATTTCACTAGAGAACAGAGAGGGCCTGAACATCCTCACAGAGTGCTGCAGACGAGCATTGGAAGTAGCTTGTCCAATAACACATATGTACATACATATGTATGTATATTTGGGGGTCAGTAGGGTAATCTGGCCTGTTTTTTGACATTTTTTTCATAGAAATTTTTATTCTACAATAAAACTTTTTTCACATATAATGAGGTATGTATATCGTGGAGTGTATAAACAATTTTTTTCGGAATTTTTTTTATTTTATTTTGCCTGGGTGAATAGATGTGTTTTTTCACTGGCAGACCGGTTTTCTCATGTTTGGATCATCTGAAGCACAAAAACCCAATTTATTCTTAAAAAGTATGTGAATGGTTATCGTCCCTACTAGAATCATGAAAAAGTTTTGATAAATAAAAAGTAATTAACGTTTTTTTTTCAATTTTTCCCCATGTTTTTTTACATAAATTTTGTCATAACATTGTCAATAAAATATAAATAAAATAGGGACGATAGCCAGGCGTTTTGTGAACATTAAAAAAAATTAAGCAAATCGGTTGAGTAGTTCGACCGGAATCATGTCCGCCAGTTTAAAAAGGTGTGTGTTTGAGAAAAACCCGTTTAAAGTTTGAGGTGTGCACTCCGAGCGCTCCGAACGTCGGCGGTATTATTATTTTTCGGCCTTTTTCGAAACCTTCCAATGGTAAAGTGGGTTTCTACATTAATTCTAAGTGTATAAGGGAACAGAAAGTGTAAAAAAAACAAACAATTTCTTTGAAAAAATTACCCCACTGACCGCTTAAATTAAATAGGGAAATAAAAACGTGTGGGATCGATGTTGTACAAAATGATATCGAAACACATCAGGTCGCGCCTGATTCAAATTGACGTCGAAAGCGTTTGATCGCTGTATCGAAAAAAGTATAAACAAACGAATGAATAATTAAGCGCATGGAATGTTGAGTGCGATGATGCAGTCCTTTTGTTAATTACTGGTGTCCGCATGTGTGGTGTCCTCGTGCATGTTATTGTTGAATATGGAATGTAATTAAAATGTAGTAGGAGGTGTGGCAGTGTTGTGCGGTGAGGGGGGTCGAAGACTCATTTAGCCACATATAAATCTTTGTGTTAATAATAATAAAATAAATAGTTTTATAAAATACTAATAACGATTTATTAAGATATTGTTCATATTGAAAGCTTAATTTAGGATTATATCTCGCTGTACTCGTTTGGATACAGTGTACAGTAGGGCAGGTCGATTTAAAAATTGCCCATTACTCTATGAAAATCATATTCTAGGGATCAAAATAAGATACTTTGCCGAAGGAACCATACCTCTAAAACGAATTTTGATGTCCCCAATTGGGGTCGAACTTTGGGATAGGGGCAAATTTTGAAAAATCCCACTTTGACCCATTTAGAGTGCTCCAATCGAGTCCAAATGTATGACCGACCCCCACTAACTTTGGACGGCCGATCCACCCATGCCAGTGGCACACCCCCTGGAACTCCCCATACAATCATTTCAAAAAATCACAAGTAGTGTACACATACAATTGTGAAATAATTCATAAGCAAGATCTAATGGAGCCCAATCCAGTACAAATATTCGAAAACATATTTTACGTACAAGTCACAGTTCTTATATACAACAGTATACTATAAGCAAATCAAAACAACAGGCATACATTTCGAATTGACGCATTTGATATCAAAAAGTGCATAGCCATGTTGATAATCTCTGGATAGCATAAACTTCCGCGTGAGGCATTGTACTGCTGTTTGAACGATGATCCAGGTAGCCCAGTAGTTTCTACCGTTATGTTGAAGAACTGATTGCGTAAAATCAAAAGGAATATTTATCTTTTTGACAACAATATCGCTACTTAATGATAAAATGTTCCAAGTACGAGCTTACAAATCTCACAATGAAAAAAATATGCAATGGGTTGTGTTTCGTGATAAAAAAATCCATTGGAAAATCAATGGTAAAATATTTTTGACACCACCCCGCAAAACAATTTATTCCTGGAAAGCAGGTACGATTTGCGTATATAAATTGGGCGGCAGCAATTCATTCTAGATTTTGCTATACTTTCGACTTTTCCAGTGGAAAACCAATACTTGCTAAAACGGAACCATTGGGATCGCTGGGAAAAGTGTGAAAAAATTAAAAAAGGAGAGTTTCAGTAGACCCCAGGTTTGATAAGAAATAACGAAACATAAAGCGTGAGATAGAAAGACTATAAAGTTTATACGGCAGGAAAACCAGAAAAAGGCCCGTCCATCATCATCTACGGTTGATGGTTTGGCTCAAGATGATACGGGCCCGAAAAACAATTGTGCTGTGTTATATGTCTTGCCAGAGTTCGCAGGGAATGTAAAAAAATATGCTAAAAACTTTGTGTTGTGAGGTCCTGTTTCGAAAAATTTCACCTCTACGTGACCAGTATACCATATTGAGTACACCCTCATAAATAATTTCCATGACTTATGTGAAAAAATAGTTTTTTTTATATCCTATGGCAAAATAAAGAATTTGAATTATAACCATTCCCCATTTATGATTGGCCACTAATAGGTTAATCGAAAATCCTTAAATTGCATAACAAAGCAGCAAATTAAAATATAAAACTGAAATTCGGTATAACGATTTCCTTTAAGAAGCGCCACTTGTGCTTTGAAAATCTTTGCACAAGGACAAATCTTTTCGACCTTTCTTACGACTGTGTGGAAATAGGTGAATTCGGATGATAACACCGCCAACTCCCCATTACAGGATTTGTTAAAACTACTAAAAGTGCGATAAATGCGTGAAAGACATACAATTTTATATGAGGAATGGTGCAAAGAGCTTTCCAGGAGCCGACAAAAAAATTGGCAATGGGTATGGCCCGGCCCACATTGGGAGAAATCACATATCTCCGGAACTGCGAAACAAATTTCCACCAAATTCGGTACTTAATATATTGTGAAAATAGGCGCAATCGGACTACAACCACACCCATTTCCTATGTAGCACAATTTTAAATTCCACATAATTTTTTTACTTTGCACAAATAGTGCCTTTGAGGTATGCCATCCCAAGTCTAAGAATTGTCAAAATCTAACCATAACTACTCAAGCCCCTTGGTGCTAACTATTTACCAGAAATAACGATCAATCTGTCAGATATATTATTGCAATTCGGCAAGAGGCGCAAATCGAAATAATTTCGCACTCCTGATTTATTTTATACCGCAGATATCGGCAATATGTGAGCTTTTTTAATAAAATTAAGTGGGTTTAATTAACCTAAATGCCCTAAGCCCCATATAACAAATAATAGAATTTTCAAGCATCTCGTTTACTTTACTCCATATAATGTGTGATTGTATGTGAGGTACCTTAATGAAACCCAGCGAATACTTTATTAAGTTAATAGTGTGTTCTGTGGCCAAAAATAGATGAAATCGCTCAATACTATCCCTATCTCCCATATACACACTATAAAATTTTCAAATTTCCGGTTGGTTTTATACCATATGTAACAGTCAGTATGTAAGATATCTTAACAAAATTAACTGAAAGTATAATATTGGATATAATATACTAGTTTAATAACGAAATCGAAACTGTCTTATTTTTTCAAATGCAGAGTTCGTGAACTTTCTTATTTCAGATTTAAAAAAACGAAAATATTTATAATCTTTATATATAAAAAGTAAGCTCACGTTGTTTGCCCGCCATGGACTGCTAAACTACTGAACCGATTTTAGTAAAATTTAGCACACTGTGTCCAGTTTGAACCAACTTAGAAGATAGGATAGTTAAAACAATTCATAAATAAAAAATAGAGTGAAAGCTCTATTAAATGCACGCTCTCTTAAGCGGACATCTCATTTAACCATGTCTATTATTCATGTTTATTAAGTACAATCTATTAAGCGAAAAATTGATTGGACAGAAAGGCTGGTAACCAAACATTGAGAAAGCAACTTTAAATTCGTTATATTTTCCAATGAAACTTGTTTGTTTGAACATATTCAAAATTAAACCTCAAGCACAATCCCTTGGATTCTTATAGCGACAAAAACGTTTTCGCCTTTATTTGTAAATAAAATAAATACACTGTATTGAATAGTTTTTTTTATATGAATAATAGTATAAAATGTATACCATAGCAACGCGTGGCCGGATCCCCTTGTATAATTATAAATATAATAATGCTACTATGTAGAATGAATCTATATGAATATGTACATTGAACAATGCAGCAACTAATATGTGTTTTGCTCGCGCTTTCATTATTTCATGTCTGTCAACAATTGTATACAAACTTCGTATATGTTTGTAAGTATATACATACATACATATTTTCAAATTTTGCGTCAAATATAGTATTTTTTTCAACATTGTGCCAAACAGAAAGGATTTCTGCAAGTTTTAAATTTTTTCATATACATATGTACAGTTACAAATAGGTAGCAAAAACTTAAAACAATAATTAAATGCTCAATAATAAGATTGACTGACTACATGGCTTTTGTTTTCCTCGATATAGGTTCGATTTTGGATATATTTGTGCCTAGAGTTTATGAAACGATGAATGGTTATGTAAGATTTGCTCTTTTTATATTTTTATACTCTTGCAACATGTTACCACAGAGTTTTGTTCACCTAATGGTTGTATGTATCACTTAAAACTATTCGAAAAAGATATAGGGATCAGGACGACAAGAAAAGTTTAAGTCCGAGTGACTACCTCTCCATCCGCCCGTGCAAGCTGTGCCTTGAGTAAAAATTAAGATATCGTGAAACTTGGTAGCGGTGTTCCTTGGCAAAAAAGTAAGGCAGTGGGCGTAATCGGATGGCTGTCATGCCCACAAAACGCCGTTAAGGGATCAGGGAAAAATCCACTGTAACAACAAATCTCAAATTTTGAAATCGAAATTGAAATTATTACGGTCGCTGCAGCGTTTCTTGTAGAAAGAGAACAGAGTGGGGAACATGCGACTCCAATCTTTAAACGCCGTTTTCTCAGAATGGTGTTTTTCAAAACGGTATCCACTCCCAAAGAAAGAATTTTGAAGATATCTAGTTCCAATTTGAAGAGAACATTTTTAACGTCATTCGCTATCGCGCTATGAAAGTTTTTATTTTTTTTTAATCTTCCTTTTTTTCCTACGAAAAACTGTCGAAAAAAAGAGCTAAATTCGATACTTTTTGTTCAAACCATTTTGTCAAATTAAAAAAAAATAAAATAATAAAAAGGCTTCCATAGCGTGGTAGTGACTTTAACGTAGCGTTCAGAGTTGTATTTACGTAAACTTATTTTAGTACGCAATCCAGCAACAAATTTGTTAAACTAGTATAAAAATTTATGATTTTATGATTTTACGATGCTTTATGACACGTTGTGAGTACCCCAACTATATAATTGCTAAGATGCCAATAATTTATTAAAATACCATATAAGATTTGCATTAATCACAAAAACCAAAGCACATTCAATACTTTCATGAATAAATTCATAATCTGGACACTTGAAACCATCAAATCCATATTCAAGGCAATAAACTTTTTTTTTGTGTTGTCGAGCTAAGCAATAGACGTGAATCGATTGTGAATGCGTGACTATGATTTGGGCACAAAGCAATAACGATGGAAATTACGAAAAGTTCATTCCGCTATCTTTTTGTGGTGCATTTCAGCGAATTGCATTAATCTGACGTCAGGAACGAAAGGTGGCTTCTCCACCTGTTTACAATTACTATGCATTTTTGAGAGTTTGTTTCGCTAATGCCATTTATTTATTCTACATAAATAAGTACACATACTTCTTCATTTCTTCGCAACGTGTTACCCTAAGTATAACAGACGAGACGATTTGGTCACATTATTTTAAAAGAAATGCCGCTCATTTGGGATATAAAGTAATAAATGAAAGGAACGTTTAATTTTAAACCATTTAAAGAGTTACATTTGTTTCACGGCTTAAAATTTGTAACTGTTTTATTTATAATTATAATATCTATAGAATATTGTCCAACATTCTCCGAGCAAAATTTTTGCAAGTGCGGAAAAATTCCCTTGGGAGTAGCTGGAAGTGGCCAGAAACGATTTCTTTTACATATGGCTCAAGCAGCTCACGACTTCCGGTCTTAGACTGGTTATCCTCTGGGTAAAACGAACATTTTTTTGTGGAGTCGTGTTATTAATCTGTAAGAAAGTTGCTATGGAAGCTTTTTTTTGTTTTTTTGAAATTTGACAAAATGGCGGCGGTTTGAACAAAAAGTATCGATTTTTTTTTGACAGTTTTTCGTAGAAAAAAATAAAAGCTTTTATAGCGCGATAGCGAATGACGTTAAAAATGTTCTCTTCAAATTGGAAATAGATATCTTCAAACTCTTCCTTTGAGTCCTTTGATTTAACGAAATCCCTTTTTTTAATTTCAGAGGATTCGTCTTTTTCGAGAGGAGCTCCCGGAGATCAGCTGCATTTTCTATCCAAATAAACATTTTTACTAATACTAAGTTTTAAATTACAGTTAAAAGATACCATAAAATGTGTGCAAACTTTTGGATTAATGAATTTAAATTTTTTCTAAAAAAAATCTGGAAAAATCGTTTTTTTTTGACCTTCCAACTGTAAGGGGTTATACTTATTACACATACATACATATATGTACAATAAAAAAATTAACTAAAATAATTATGTCGCATTTCGTCCCCTGGCCCCTCCTAGCCTACGATCCTTCAACTGGTTCGTTCTAATTGTTGAAAACGAAAGTGGAGAGTTCGAAATATTGCTTGCGTAAGGCAAGGAGAAGTAAGTTTCAGCTTTCGTGTGTTATGAATCTAAATAGGTATGCGCACGGATAATTCATTTAAAAACATTTAAACATTTATCACACATTTTGACCAACCTAAACGGTTTAAAGTCAGATAGAAAGTCGGAAATCATTATATAGGTTTTATTTAGGCAGGGGAAGATCTGATTGCATTAAATCGAAATATCTCAGGTATACTTGAGAACTTATTTTCATGCAATTTTATAAATATATTGATATAAACCTATTCTTCTTCACTGGCGTAGACAACGCTTACGCGGTTATAGACGAGTTAACAACAGCGCGCCAGTCGTTTCTTCTTTTAAATGCCCTTCCGAGGCTTCCGAGGCGCCTTCTCACTTTAATTCGCCTTCAAACGAATGTTCTTTGGCTACCCAGAGGATACTTGGTCTAATATCGGAAGTTGTGAGCTGCATGAGCCATATGTAAAAGAATCGTTTCTGGCCACTCCCAAGTGAATGTCAATCAGAGAACTTTCCTCACTTGGGTGAACTTCTACACATGACTCCATCCTCCTATAATCATATTAATGAAGTGAATTCAGCGGGATAGGCCAAAGCAAGTTTTCGACTGATTTTACCAATTTTATGTATACATGTGGTATAAAGTGAACAGGAAGTTCGAAAATCTTTTTATTATGTATATGGATGCAAAGAGACCAGATTCCACCCATTTTTGACACAGGGATTATTATTATTGTCAAATAAACGTTTTATTCGAATTTCAATAATATAGTATATCTCACAAATTGGCCGATATTTTTGGCAAAAGTCAACTAAATGCACGCGTTTCAAATATTCGGTATATGGGACTTACTCGTACTTCAAAGGCACTATTTGTTCAAGGTTTTATCCGAATATATTCATTGATGCTTGATTTGTGTTCGATTTCATCCATTTCCACACTGTCAATAGAAGTTCTTATAGAATTTGTCCTATATGAATTCGGTTATTTTAACTTAATTGTTTAGGAGGTATGTACATTAAACCTATTAAGCGGGAACACGCCCATTTTTTTTAAATTTGTAGCCTACAGGTGCTCCTTGCTACCGCCATCCATTTTACCAGTTTACAGTTTTAAGTCTTAATTTAGTTTTCGATGAATGGCCTTTTGTGGGCGTGGCAGTGATCTGATTCCTAGTGGTAAAAAGGGTAAATCTTAGGTTAAATAGCCTAAATTGTCTAAAAATATAAACAATTTTGAATTGCGATGTGATACAAAAGCTGCTAACATTATGGTCGCCCTCGTGAGTGATACCCAAACTCATAACATTGTACGAGCAGTTAAGAAAACGCCGAAGAGTAGTGTTGTTAAAATACCAGTAAATCTTTTTCAAGAATGAACCGTCAGTGCCTCCACTATATAGTGCGATAAATGTTCATGGTAGGACACGAAGGAAGAAGCCTTACATTTCTAATACCAATAGAGCTAAACGGCTTGACTTCCCATCCCTCTGAAACAGTAGTACTAGTACTAAACGAAAACAAATTCTACATCTTTAGCACATGAAGCCGTGGCAATTAAGCATAAGTGAGGCTCTGTAATGGTTTGGGTGTGCATGTCGGCTACTATCACCAGAAATCTAGTATTTGTAGAGTTCGATGAATAGCAAAGATTATATTAAAATATTGAAAGACAACTTAAACCAAAGTGTTCAAAAATTGGCTTTAACCTCACCGTGGGTATTTCACCAAGGTAACGACACGAAGCATATACATAGCTAAAATTTTCAAAGAATGGCTTTTGTATAACACCACAAAGTCTTTAAATTTACATCTGAATCAATAATACAATAATCCCATACCCAGTAGGTGCGTTACAATTAAACTATATGAGAATGACTTGTTAAGGAAACGACAAATCTTGTCTGAAGACGAGCCGGAAGACAGAACAATTACAGCAGCGGGATAAGAAAAACGAGTTGCTCAAAATACATTGGCTGCATTACATAGGGTATATGTTCAAAAGTCTTAACAGGTGACAAGATGCCACCATTCAATTTATTTATTACACATACATAACTACTTCTTTTGTACGAGAACTTACCACAAGAAATACTCTTTTAAGATTTAAAATCCCTAAAAGTGTATAATTAAAAGAAATTTTAAGTATATATTTTTAAATTTTTATTAAAATTCTAATACAAATTTTAATTATATTCAGACTACATAACTTAATTCTAAAAACCTGCTGAAAGATTATCAACGATCTTGGGATTTCCACTTTTTGTTCATATGTAACTTTAATCTCTCATTTCACCCTCCTCATCCTCATCGTCTACGCCTTTTATATATAATACGTTATTACAACGTATGAGAACTTCCCCTAAATTTCCTGCAATAAAAAATTATAGTTTGCATTAATATGTATGTATGTATATATACTTTAATAAGTGTTTTATGTAATTATATGAGTAGAAAACAAAAAATTAAATGGTTTATTATATATGTACATTAGGGTGTTTTTTTAACTATTAATTTTTTTCAGTCCCGTCAGGAAATTTCTTTGGAAATACCCTAAAACAAATTCCCTGAAAATTTTAGCCTTAATATTAATATTAAGAACTGGACCAAGACATGTAAAAATTTTCCATAGAAAATACACTACAATCGTGATTTTTTTTCTTTAAATTCCTACAGATCAGAGTTATTTTATGGCATCGCTTTGACTTTAGACGCATATTTCTCATAATTGTTCACTCTACAAAAGTGCCCATCGCAACAAAGTCGTAACTCACACCGGCGAGGTAGTACGGGGCTCTAAACCTGCATTTTCCATAAAATTCGCATTTTTTTGTATATATCTCGTAAATGACAAGAGCTATAGAAAAAATGTTCATCACAAACTTGTAGGAAATTTTATTTTCTACAAAAAAGGTCCGAGGTCAAAATCGCTATCATTAATACTTCTCGAGATATTCGGCTTTTTAATTAAGGCTGGACGGAGTTTTCATAGCTCTTTTATTACATACTATCCCGAGGGTTGAAGAGAGAAGCGAGACGCATTTGCAGACAGAAAAAGAGAGAGCCTAAAATACGTGAGTATGAAGAGCTTGACAAGCTGGCCGACCAGGGTAATGCTCGAAAAAGGGCAGCGACTAACAGAAGGTTTCAAGCATACTCTTGTGATCTAGTAACCGATGCCCAGAGCATACTAAAATTATAGAGGCAACACTTCCCCAGCCTGCTGAATGGCATGCATGAGCTTCTTTGTAAAATATGGTCGGACGAAAACATACCCAACGATTGGAATTGAAGTGTGCTCTGCCCAATCCAGAAAAAGGGAGACACCACAATCTGCGCCAACTACCGTGGGATAAGTCTCCTCAACATCGCATATAACGGCATATTCTTTAAGGGCGGCATGCTGCTGGTCGACTGCCAGGAAGAGAAGTCGGCCACCTGGCTGAAGGAGATCACGCCAAGGCTCGAGGGTTGGAAGGGCCCGGCCCTGTGTGTAAAGAGAGGGGAGGAAATACCGCGAACACACAGCATGGTAGCGTTCTTTCCGAGAAGTGCAGAGGATAGCTACGACTTCGTGCTTAGTCTGGTGAGGAACCAGAACGAAGGTTTAAGTACCTCGGCGTGGAAAATCGTAGCAAGCAGTGTTGTGGGTTCCGGGTGGAACCTCAACATCACGATGGACGACGAGTCCTACAAGTTTATAAGGCTGAAGGGATTCAAACTAAATTTCCGCTTCGGCAAGATTATGATGCGGCCATGGAGGCCCAAGGCTGCGTCCACGAGCCAAGAGGCCAAGACGGGGATGAACGTAGCACCAGCTCCTCCCGTAGCCCGCCCAGCGGCGCATGAGGCGACTGCAGCTGTGGCTTCGGGTAAGGACAGCGAATCCCCCAGCGAACCCATCTCGGCTGGGCAGGTTGCGACTGCCGCCGCGGATGCAGATGAGAGCAACGGGCAGGAAGGAAAGATGTCATTCACCCAGGAGCAGGAGGCGACTGCATCTGTGGTTTCGGGGGAGGATAGCGAATCCCCCAGCGGACTCATCTCGGCTGGGCAGGTTGCGACCACCGCCGCGGATGCAGACGAGAGCAACGGGCAGGAAGAAAAGATGCCATCCACCCAGGAGCTTCTGGAAGGGTTGGAGATGCAGGTCGATGAAGGGGACGAAGACGGGGACCTGTCTCTCTTAGAACCGATTCTGTAGGCTCCAGCACCGGCATAGAAGTGGCCCAGGTGAACCTACATCACGCATCGGCAGCCTCGGCAGTCATCGTGAAGAGGTTCATCTCGGATAACCTGGGCATCCTTCTAATCCAGGAACCTTGGGTGTTCAAAGGAGAGGTAAGAGGCCTCAACATGAGAAGGAGCAAGGTAATCTGGGATCTCTCTAGCGAGAGACCCCGATCTTGTGTAGTCGTTAGAGCCGATATAGACTTTTTCTGTATTTCAGAGTTTCTAACGCAAGACCTGGTGGCGGTGCAAGTGAAGGACAAGGAAGGATCGGACTTCGTCCTTGCATCCGCATACTTTCCGGGAGAGTCAGCCACAGCACCCCCCCCCCCATCGATACTTGGTCTGGTGGAGTATTGTAAATCCAACAATCTCCCCCTGACCATAGGATGTGACGCAAATGCTCATCACACGGAATGGGGAAGCACGAACTGCAACATGAGGGGTGAGTCACTGCTTGAATTTATACTTAGTAATAATATTAACATAGAGAATGTGGGCTGCGAGCCAACCTTCGTAACAAGTGTCCGCAGGGAAGTCCTAGACATTACCCTAAGCAATGACAACATGATCGGGTTGATCTCGCAGTGGAGGGTATCAAAAGAGCCCTCACTGTCAGATCACAGAATCATTCGTTTTGCTCTGAGGGTGGTAGTCGGGGACCGACCTCCAACTCGTACCCCCAGAAATACAAATTGGGGCACTTTCAAAGAGACCCTAAGTAGAAGCATAAGTGTAGTGGAGCAGGCGGATGTTAGGTCCACCACAGATGGACTGGAGAGCAGACTGAGTGCCATAACCCAGTCCATTATGGACGCCTATCATTGTGCCTGTCCACTGAAAGCGACCACCAGCAAACAAGGCTGCCCATGGTGGTCCAGTAAACTCTCAGCCCTCAGACTGAAGGTGCGTAGGTTGTTCAACAAAGCCAAGCGCACAGGCAGTTGGGAGGATTACAAATGGCACCTAACAGCCTACAACAAGGAGATTAGGCTTGCCAAGTCAAACAGTTTCAGGAAATTCTGTGATAGCGTCTCCTCGACCCCGGAGGCAGCTCGACTGCACAAGGCGTTGTCGAAGGGTAGGACGGACACAGTATTATCCCTAAAGAGACAGGACGGGACATATACGACAAGCGCGGAGCAGAGGGCAGAAACGCTCCTACAAACGCACTTCCCGGAGACGGCTCAAGCTGACCTAACCCCAACCTTGGTCACACGCAGGCCGGATCGCTCAGACTGGCTGACGGCAAGGACTCTGTTCACTGCTGACTCAGTCAGATGGGCACTGGCCTCCTTCTCGAGCTACAAATCACCGGGAGTGGACGGCGTCTTCCCGGCCCTATTGCAGCAAGGTATGGATATCCTCCTACCACACCTGCTGGGGCTGATGAGAGACAGCCTGGCGATGTCGTATATCCCCGAACCGTGGAGAATAGCAAAAGTGATTTTCATCCCCAAGATAGGGAGGAGAGACTATTCGTTAGCCAAATCGTTCCGGCCTATTAGTCTCACGTCCTTTATGCTGAAGGGGATGGAAAAAGTAATAGACAACCATATTAGATCGGAAGCGCTGAAGATTGCACCCTTACATGCCGGACAGCACGCGTACAGGGCAGGTAGATCTACAAACACCGCTCTGTACCAACTCGCGTCTGAGCTGCAGGATTCGCTGGATAATGGCGAGGTTGCGATCTGCGCCTTCCTTGATATCGAAGGGGCCTTTGATAACGCGTCTCACACTAGCGTCATCAAGGCACTCGAGAGAAGGAACGTAAATCCCTCGATACGCAGATGGACGGAAGCCCTTCTGCGCACTAGGGTTGCAGAAACAACAGTTGGAGGAAGTAAAATTCGTCTTGGCACCACGAGGGGCTGCCCACAGGGTAGAGTACTGTCCCCTCTGCTTTGGAGCCTGATAGTGGACGAACTACTCGAGCTGCTCACCAGCAATGGAATCCGATGTCAAGGGTACGCGGACGACATTGTCATAATGGCGAGAGGAAGATTTGAGAACACTCTCTGTGACATTGTTCAAAGGGGCTTAAAATTGGCGAAGGAATGGTGTAACACGGTAGGATTAAACATCAACCCAGCAAAAACCACCGTGATCCCATTCACTAGGCGGAGATCTCTTCCGGGCCTGAGGACCCTAACAATTGGAGGCGCAGAGGTGGAAATGTCTAGGGAGGTCAAATTCCTTGGCGTCACCCTAGACTCAACACTAAAATGGAGCAGGCACTTGGACTTAACGCTGTCCAAAGCAACAAGAGCACTTATGATTTGCAGACGCCTAGCCGGCAGATCATGGGGATGCAAGCCAAACATCATGAGATGGCTGTATACCATGATTGTAAGGCCCATCGTCACCTATGGAGCGGTTGCCTGGGCCACCAAAGCAGCACAGTCCTCTATGATTCAGAGACTGTCAAAGCTGCAAAGACTTGCATGTGTCTGTGCTTCGGGGGCAATGCGTACATGCCCCACAGTGGCACTGGAGGTCTTATTAGAGCTCACACCGCTGCATAAGGTGATCAAGCTAGCAGCAAAGCACACCATGCTGCTAATGTCAGCAGAAGGCTGCGGGAGAGGGAAGATAATGTCCTCCAGGCAGATGGACGCTCTAGCGGAGAGCACACCGCTGGCCCTCCTCCCAAGAGACGGCACAACAAGGAAAGTAAACTTCAAAAAGCATTTCAAAGTAACTCTAGGCAGTAAGAAGGAGTGGAACGATTCCACGCTGGAAAGACTGCTGGAAGACAGTACCATTCAGTGGTACACAGATGGCTCGAAAACACCGGAAGGCATTGGGGCAGGTATTGCGGGTCCGCGAACCAAGCTATCCATACCTATGGGCTGCTTCCCAAGCATTTTCCAGGCTGAAGTTCTTGCCATCAGTCAATGCGCTGAAATCAACCTCAGCCGCAACTATCGCAACCAGCGCATAGCTATTCTCAGCGATAGTCAAGCGGCACTAAAAGCGATCTCATCGTACGAGACCAAATCGCTTTTAGTAGAAGAATGCATAGGAAGGCTAAACCGCCTGTCCCTGTGCAACCGGGTGCACCTAATTTGGGTACCAGGGCATAAGGGAGTAGAAGGAAACGAGAAGGCAGACGAGCTGGCCCGCACGGCGGCAGCGTCCAAGATGTGGGGACCAGAGCCGTCCGTAGCAGTAGGACCCCACACTCTTAAGGAGCTGCTCCGCACGGAGGAGAGAGAGGATAGGGAGCGGCACTGGCGGCAGGCAGCAAGTATGCGCCACGCCAAGCTGCTCCTAGGAGGATATAACCTCTCCAGGTTTAAGGAATTAATTAACCTCCCCCGTGAGAAATTCCGAATCCTCGTCGCAGTCTACACAGGGCACTGCAAGCTCAGGAAGCACCTGTCCAACATGGGCATGATCTCCTGTGCTAATTGCCGGTTCTGCGACCTGGAACAGGAAACACCAGCACACCTTATCCTGGATTGCACAGCAATCTGTGGAAAAAGGCTTAAGGCCCTGGATTCCATCTTTATCAGCAGGGATCACATCACCACACTAGCGCCCGGCAAACTACTGGAATTTTTCAGACTGCTGGGGCTTTGGGAGGTCATGTGATACAGGGGAGGGCACAATAGACCCTAGGTCGCGGTGCAGAACCTCATTAATCCTATCTATCTATCTATCTATCGCATATAAGGTCCTATCGAGCGTATTGTGAGATAGATTAAAGCCCATAGTCAGCAAACTGATTGGACCTTATCAGTGTGGCTTTAGACTTGGAAAATCAACAACCGACCAAATATGCACCATGCGCCAAATCTTGGAAAAGACCCGTGAAAAGAGAATCGACACACACCACCTTTTCCTTCGATCTTAAAGCTGCTTTTGACAGCACGAAAAGGAGCTACCTTTATACCGCAATGTCTGAATTTGGTATTTCCGCAAAACTAATACGGATGTGTAAGCTGACGTTGAGCAATACCAAAAGCTCTGTCAGGACGGGAAGAAGCTCTCCGAGCCGTCGGATACCAAATGAGGTTTCAGACAAGGCGACTCCCTTGGCTTTCACATCACTGTTGACAGTCATAACTTTGAAGTCGTAGATAATTTCGTCTAAATTGGAACCAGTATCAACACCCCCAACAATGTCAGCCTGGAAACCCAACGTAGAATTACTCTTGCGAACAGGTGCTACTTCGGACTAAGTAGGCAATTGAGAAGTAAAGTTTTCTCTCGACGAACAATAACCAAATTCTATAAGTCACTCATTATTCCCGTCTTGCTATAGTGCAGAGGCATGAGACGAAAGATTTAAGGTATTTTGCGCGTTGGCCACGGCGAATATCGTATTCGATGAAAGGATGAGCTGTATGTGATATACAACGACATTGACATAATTCAGCGAATTAAAACACTGCGGATACGCTGGCTTGGACCTGGCTTTGCTTGTAATCTCCAATTGGAGCCACGTAGCCAAAAGAAGAAACGACTGGTGCGCTGTTGTTAACTCGGCTATAATCGCGTAAGCGGTGTCTACGCCAATAAAGAATAAATATCATTAAAGAACAAAACATTCATTTCAGTGCATAACTACAGTTTTTCAATACAAATAATTTGTTGTTTTTATGTAACAAAAAAAAAGCTTCGCGTAATGATCAACTCTATGAAAGTGCAGTCATAAAATTGCGACAAATTATTTAAGCAAATTAAAAATTTCTAATTTTCAGGCACAGATCCGAGGTTAAATATTACAATATACACATTTGGTATATGTATTCATTATCTAGTAGTTGTTGTCATAGTAGAATTTAGTTCTTAAATAATCTTGAGGTAGCCTATATAGTTGTTAGAACGTTCCGATTCAGTAAAAGTTCGAAACGCTTTTGCTTTAAGAAATTATTACCTGTCACTTGACCATCCGCGGTATGTTCCTCGGTATTGGCCAACTGCATATTCATGTAGCCATCAACGGAAACCAAATATCCTTTATATTCGTGACCCCACTTTAGTTTTATTATGACCGCTTTACCAGTCAAACCATTAAGAAATGGTTTTGGATTAATGGGCATAGCAGCCGACATGATTAAATTTTATATAAATCTCGCAGTACAAAAAAACACCGGTAATAAACACTACACACGTTTATCAATAAGCATCTGCTACACATGTACGAAAAGCGATTCGCCAATATTCAAATTTATCGAGAAATTCAATTACAAATATAATTTATCGATAAGGTGTAAAAAGTTAACACTTAGGCTGTGTTCCAAGCTGAAACATTTTCCTCTATGTTGTGTTGGGGTGTAATTATTTCATATTGTCTAAACAAGTTTTACATTTTGCTGTGCCTAATGGAACGTAAAATTTTGGCAATTGAAATTAAAAACAAACGTAATTTCGTCCTCTGAATTTTCGGTAAATGTTCAGGAGAGCGGCTTTTCCGAAAACGTGCACCAATTTTCACGGGAAATGTCTTAAAATACTCGTTTTTAATTCACCTTTACGAATATGTATGGCGCTTGCCTTTGAAAACAATATGTTCTTTGTTTTAGTGAAAAAACATCGTATTTCCCGAAATTAAAAACTCACTTTTACACTTAACACGCCTTCAGATGTTAAAAATATATTTTCTATCAAATATATACATGTAATTATTGATGTTATTTAGTTAATAAATAAGAAAAATTGGTTTTTATGTTATTTTTATAAAAATATGAAAAACTTCAGAATCATTTCACTTCAACGAAAATGGCAAGGTTATGTTCGAAATTATGGCATCCCTGTTGTAAATTCGAATGGGAGCTATTGATTCATGCACTGATCGTTTTCGAATTATCGATACTCTAGATATTCGAGACTGAACGAGAATTGATAAAAATGATAAATACATAATAGAAAAATATATAATTAATTATTATTGCAGAAAGAAGAAGAAGTTGGACACAGAAGAATTATGAACGCCGTGGTGTTGGACCGACCAGGGTTATTTTTTTTCGAGCGCTCGGCGCTCATAATTCTTCTGTGTCCAACTTCTTCTTCTTTCTGCAATAATAACGAATTATAAATTTTTCTACTATGTCTTTCTCATTTTTACCAATGAAGAAAACCCAAAAGTTTACGTCGTTTTGAAAGCTTTCACATATTTCGTTGCGTAAACCATAATCTGGTAACGTTGCTTCTGCTTTGAGAAGGATAAAGCTTTTATGTCATATGTTACTTTCGTTATTCATTTATTTTTAAACAGGCGCGAATTGCTACAAGTAATCTTGGAAATTTTAAAAAACTTTAAATTTGTTGGAGGCAATTCGACATAGTTTTGTAAAACAAATATGTCCTCTCAACTGCAACAAATAGCGGCGTTATGTCCAGAACTACGTTCTGACAAAACAACTACTAGAAACAAAGCAATGGAACGCCTGGAGATAATTTTGGTGAATTCCAAGGATGACCTGATCCAAAGACTCCGTGGTAAACACATGGAAGACTTTACTTTGAATGAAATATTTTCCAGTGCTATTGATGCTGTTCTAAAGGTCTGTAAAGACGTACTCATACAGCATTAATTTCATAGTTTTTTTTTAGCATGCTTCTAAAGTTGTGGAGTTAACAGACCAAAAAAGTATTCAAGCTATGCTCAACAAAAATCATATCTATCGTTCAGTTATTCATAAAATAATTGATTACAATTTGGAAAGTAAGTTTTTTAAATTTATATTACAATAGCTCTTAAATTAATGGATATTGTTTGTTTTTTTTTATAGATGAAAATAACTTTCTATCAAAATCTTTAATTTACCAGGCATTTTGTAGTGGATTTAGCACTACAAGTGCAGTAAAAATTTTTGGTAGCTTGTTCATTCAGATTGTAGAACGTGGAATATATAAAAGTCCTTTGTATGTTCGGGAATTGAAAGTTGATGAATATAGCAGTAAGTGAATTATCTTATAAGACTTTTCAAATGTTAATATTCCTTACATCAGATATTCTTTCGAGCTTGTTTGAAATAACAATTCCTGGTGATGAGATTCTTCATTTTGAAGTACTCTCCTGCATAGTTAAAACTATCGAATTAGCCGTTCAACATGTACACATACAAGACGAAATTGTAGATTACTTTCCTGAAATAATGCCTTTTGCACGAAGAGCCAATGATGATCGCAAAAAGTCAGATGTTATCAAATTATATTATTTTTTTATCTCACAGGTAATTAAAAATATTTCGTTAAAATTTTTCGAATTGCTATTTTGTTGCCCTTTTATTCCTCAGTTATCTATAGATTATCATCATACGATTTGCGAGTCCCTACAGGATGCATTACCAGTTTTGTGTGATATGTATAATTTACAATTGAAGCCAGAAATCAAAGTAAATCATTATAATTATCGCAATCTTTATAGTTGTTAATATGTCCACTTATGATATTTTGGTTTTTAGGAAAAATTTTGCGTATCAGTATACTTATCTGTACATGCCATATACCCAAATATTAATAACGGCAGTTTTAAAACGTTGAAAATTAACATTAAAGATAGTTGGCCGAAGACTCTGAACAAATTAAAATCTATAGTGGAATTGGAAATAAGAGAAAGAAGGGCAACAATTCAAAGGGCAAATCAATGTGGGCGTGAAAAATATATGGAGAACTTCATTGAAATGGCTAGTGATATTGTATATTTGGTATGTTTTATGTATAGAAATTTATGTTTGTTTAACTTTGTTCTTGTATTCGTAAGATATTTTGGCATATTAATTCTAATACCGACCTTGCGAAGTTGGATGAACCTTTGAAAAAAGTCTCAAAAGTTTCGGACAATTTAGATATCGTGTTGCGGCTTATTCAGAATGACAATACTATTAATGAAACTTGGTACGTATTGCATGTCAAATATATAAAATTATCCTAATTTTGTTTGTATATACAGTATATTAAGCCTCTCGTGGGCAGAAATCAAATCAGTTGTTAATGTTTTTTTTTCTAGAACTAAATATCTAAGTTGATTGATTGCAAATATGAAAACAGATCATTAAAAAAGGAATTGAAAAGAAATAATTAAAAAGGATTTTAAGAAAAGAAGGATTTTATTTCATTTATATATTTTAAGGTTTTTTTATTAAAAAAATAAAGCGATGATACTTCTCACAAATAAGTTAGAATTAGAACAAATAAGCGCTCAGGGTTTGCACTATTTTTTTTGAACTTTGAAGACGATACTCACGTCACGTTTGATCGTGATTGATTAGGTCGCTGTCGCTGAATATATATTGTATGTATAATACATATGTACTTTTATATTGCTAGTTTAGAATTACTTATGTTTTAAAAACTTAGTACAACCTTTCAATACGATTCTGACATGTTATGAGGATATAAAACACAGTTAATTTATTTAGATGTGAATCTGGATGAGATTATAACCAACCATTTTTTATCTCTCACTTTCTTTCTAAATTTTATATACTATTCAGTTAGATTATCAAAAAACTAAATAAATTACTCACATTTAAAAAATTTCAGGTTTGCAATAATGGCTGCCCTCCTTAGTAAACAAAGAAATATTATAAACGTATCAAATTATCAAGAGCTGCTTCAATTTATTTCAAACGTGTTAAATATTTCGGCAAATGCGGTGATTTGGCGTAGTATACGACGTAGTCTGATAGCGATCTTAAAATTCGAAGACTATATGTCGTCAATTAACGACAAAATTTACATAAGTTATAGTGAGGGCACATGGAAAAAAATAACAAATTTCTTAATATCTGAGTCCTCCGAAAATAATGATATTATAACAGAGAAACAAATATTGTTACAAGAATTAATAAAATGCGGAAAACTCTCGTACGAATCAAGTAACAATCTGATTCAATCTATTATTAGTAATAGTATTTTAAGGCGATCTGAAGCTTTTGAAACCATTCGTCAAATTTTAATACATTCAGATATTTGTGGTATAGATAAAAATTCCAACATTGTTGAAAAAATTGTAATATGGGCTTATGAAGTAAACGAGAAAATAAATGCTAGAAGTATGCTTCTAAATATTTCTCCCGTCGATATTACTCTTATAAACGATACATGCGCTATTGCAGTTATAAATTTCTTAAATGAAAGTCAAATATTTCCAAAAACATCGTGCGAAGATGAAATTCAAATGCATTTCACTAATTTAAACATGCTCCAATACAAATACAATATAAAATTTGTGTGCTTGGAGGAACATGGTAAAACCCTAAAATCAAGCCAAAATGCGGCTGATGCAGATGCCGTTTCTTCAAAAGAGCTCGGAAATTGCTTATTTCAGAATACTTATGAGCTGCTGATGCGTACTCTGAATATAGAAATTTCAAAACAAACGACTTGTGTTAGTATCGTTTCGGATATGACATCACTAAATAAATTGGCAGATCTAATGAAAACATTCCTGCATTATGGAGTATTTACTAACCAAAATTTAACGCAGTGCCCGCTAATTAAACGCATTGGATTTTATCTTAGTCATATGGAGGTATGATTTCTCACTTATATATTTGATATCTAAATGTTCTGAAATATTAATTTTAAAATGTTTACTACTATTTCTTCCACAGTTTCAATTAAAAAGCAATGATCCAAGAAATATAGAGCGAACAGAATTATTAGAAATTTTGCAGTATTTGGAATCATTTATAACAACTTTTACATCCAGTGTGGCACTAACTCAGTTTTTGGAAACGCAACCATTGGAGGAGTTGATAAACTTTTTAGGAACAAGTTTATCACATAGCGGTAAATCTTATAAGTTTGGCAATTATTGTCAATAAAAATTCTATAATTTTGCAGCTTCCCAACATTTACAAAGTAAGGCCAGAGACTGGGCGGAAATTCGCTTAATATCGCTTCGTATTCTGGCTGAACTATGTGCCAGTAACACTTACCAGAATGATGCGTTTCATCATATATCACGATATGTTTTCAATATTCGCCATGATTTAGACATTCTTCTTCCACTGATAAAAGTATGTATATATTAATTAATTATATACAATATCGTGCGATTGTTAATTGTCGATATTTTGTCTTTGGAAAAGCTTTTAAAAGAATTGTAAACGTTGATGAAAATTAGAAACACCACATTTAGTTAAAATATTAACAAAATCAAAAACAATTAAAATAATTTTGGCAATCCATATCATTATAATTTAGACATAATTTGTCGCGACGCCGATGATGACGGAAGGCCACCGAGTTATAAAGATTATGTGAAGCAGCATAATTTATTAATATATATACTGTTGACAAACATTGGCCGAATAAAAATTCGGATCCGTTCCGTGTCGTGGGAACGAAATTTATTAAAATTGTCAAAATTGGTTGCTTCGCTTCGGGGGATAATGTTTAAATATATAACTATAAACCCTAAAAATTTCGCTTTAATAAATGATTTCTTTCTCTCCCAAAAAACATCTCAAAAAAATCGATTTTTAAAGCCTCTAAAGCAGGCTACCCTGCCTTAAATACCTGTTACTTTTGGTAGATAAGTTTTCAATTAAAAAACATTTAAACCTTCAAATCGGTATAAATCATATTCGTTTTTCCATTAAAATGACCTAAGTTATTGGTCGAAACATTTTGAACTATATACAGTGCCGCACATAAGTTCTGGCACAGCAACCATTTTGCGTTTTACGGCTATTTTATAAGCAAAGTAATATTACACTAATTTTTTTAAAACAATTAATTTTTAATTTTACTTTTTAAATCACATTCATAAAAAATAGAATCATCTACGAATATGTCGGGGACATACAAGTATATGTACATTATATAAATTACTGGATTATTTTTATTAAAAATTGATCTTATAATAGAAAAAGTATAAAGAAAATATAAGTTTTATGTTTGAAAATTGACATGGTTATCTAAAGAAGGATTTTAAAACTTTCAACGAAAGTAGGACTAAACTGCAACGTGATTTGTGTGCAAACTGCCGCTGACGGCTGGAAAAATAAAATGTATAGAAAAAATAATATGACAAAGCTGCTTCAGAGCATATGAGCCCTTAGTAGATGCCATTAACTAAAAATGCCATAAAAATCCCATAAGAATCCAAATATATGTATATAAGAGATTATAAGCACATTATTTTATCTAAAATTAAATTCATTATGGTATATAAAGTTTTATTAAAAATTAAATGTTAAAGGTTCTAAATGCAATAGCAGCTTAGCTCTTTCAAAAATTCAATATCCCATTTAAATAAAACAGGTCAACTTTTCTATCGGTTTCAATTAAATTTTTCAACATAACAATTTTTTTGGCGGAAAAAAACTTTATAGGAAATAAAAAGATAAAAAATGGAAAGCTACATTACCCTCAGAAATACAAAAATTTCTAATTTAAACTAAAGCTCTCGCTTGTACGGACGGAATTTAACATGCCTTGTTCTTTATAAATATATAACTCCATCTCTTTCTCTTCTAGTTTTTGTTATTGTAGGGCCAGAAACATTCAAGAGTAATTTCGAGGAAAGGTGCCGAGTTGACAGTCCTTTATTAAATAATGTTGATATTTGTTCTAAATTTTAGAGTGGTTTTTTAAATATAAAATTCAATAGGTTTTTTTGTCTATAATAAATTATTATAATAAAAATTATTATATTTGATTTTACGTACACTTGATATGAAATATGTTTAATATTATTCTTTCCAGCTCTATAACTAAAACAAGCTATAATTAAACTTGTAACCTTTTCCCTAGGTTTTTTTAATTTTTATAAAGTATCAGATATGCAGGTAGAACAAGAAAAAAATATTAGCCAAAAATTATGCTTTTTAATACATATGTTAAAATCATTTAAAATTATTTTTTATATATGTATATGCACATACATGAAAACATGTGAATGAACATGTTGCAATGAAGCGTCTTAATCAAATAATTTTTCCGTTTACTTTTTCCATAATAAGATCACTTTTATAGGTAGATTTGTTTAGTGCTATGTAAAACCTTAATTATATGAGCATATACACACGCACATATATATATATATATACATATATACATATATATATATATATAGCATATATACAATTTTAATTATATGTTCACTATTGTCGATTTTTAGATATTTTGTAAGGGGAAAAGCGGCAATGTAGCAGAAAACTTACCTATTGGCGAATGGTTCGTAGATAAATTGAAATTAATTTTTAGATTATATTATATGGATCTTAAAATCATCGAGAGATTAGTTGCCATGCTTCCAGGTACACTAACATATGCAATATATATATATATATATATTTATTTTAATAATAAAAACTATTGTCACTATTTTATTGAATCTTAGAGATTTTCGAATATGTCTACGCAATCAATGAACTATTGGATAACATGTTCGTGGCATTAACATCACTACTGAAAATAGCATATAAAAAAAATTATCCCGTAAAAATAACAAGCAATTTAATAGACAGTGTTCGCCTGATTTCGCGAAATTGTGAAGGGATTTGGATGAAGGACGGTTTCATTTGCATTTGCATATCTTTGATGAAGTTTTTATCTTTCCCGTCGCTTCAAATTCAGTTCTCATTGATTCGCACGATAACCTCTTTAATGGATACTGGTTGGCTGAAAAGTTCATCCACAACATTTCACATTAATGAGCACTATAATATGTCTGAACAGTTGTTTTCTGCAATAAATTGGAAACATTTATTAGTACGTGTGATACAATAATGCAAGGATTATTTGATTATTTATTTACAGTTTTATATTACAGGACACCTCAACAGATCTGGCACAAAATCGTAACTCAGTAGTGACGCAACTCTTAGTGGCTCTATTTGCTTTCAGTTCATATTACCAGAAAAATGCCTTAATTGAATTGGGGAATTTCTATGCCGCAAGGAAATTAACGGAAGGTATGTATGTACATATATCTATTTGGTTCTACAGTTACAGTTAATACATAATTCTTCTCTATTTCGTAATATAAAATTTTAGCGGACTTCTGTGAGTTTGTACAGGTCTCTTGTTTCTTCGGATGTTCGCAGGCCCAGTTAATAAAACCTTATATGAATAGTTTAATCTCATCATGGATATCTAAAGAATGGCCAATTTCAAAGTAAATTATTATTGGCATATTTATTTTCGATCCATACATATGTATATTTTTATAAAATTTTCCTTAGATTTCCGTATTTTCTTTGTTATACAAACAAAGATGAATTCATGATGGATAACATTTCAATAATTTCGGCATGTACGCTACTATATATTCCCAATGGAGATTTAAAAAAACTAAATAAATACGCAACTGACGAGGAACTTATAAAGGTATTTGATATAATATGTCTTGTATTAAAAAATATGGGTATATGGAATATATACATAATTATATCATATTTAAAGTAATAATAAGTAGAACCTTAAAACTTCAGTATGGTAATCTAACTTTAATATAACAATTAATGTTATGGGGAAATAAAAGCATGAGGGTTAATACTTTTATTTATTGATAAATTTCCAGAATGCACTTCCAATTTTAGAGGCATACATGTTGCCGCATAAGGCGTTATGTCCGGAGTCCCAAACCCAAAGCTACAAGAAATATATTAACGTGTTAAATGGAAATATGCAGCGATTGGGGTGGAAATTACCACCGTCAAGAATTATTCATTGGAAACCAATATATTTTTGCTGTAGCATTTTAAAAGTTGATAGTCTATCTGCGGCATCCTTTGAGTTTCCGACGTTATATGGCACATCATCTTGGTATCACTTAAATTACGAATCTCTTAAACAATCTTTAAAATTATATTTGGTAAGTCAAGCTCATAATAAAAAAAAAAAAAATATTAAGAAGAAAGCTCGGGGTTCGTTAAAATGTTCGGTTACACCAGAACTTATGCCTTCCTTACTTTTAAACTCTCGAAGTTATATACACATGTACATTTTGACTAATTTCTTTTTCTTGTAGATTGATGAAGACGAAACGAAAACGTGGTTTTCTCCACTTTGTAGTCATCCCCTTCAGTTTTTAAAGGTTCTTGGTGCTCTTAAAGCAGATGTATACGCTTGTATATTTTCTAATGAGAGAAGCTCCTGCTTTTATAAATATTGCACAGCAGTTGATATGATTATTGATTCGATTCCAACACATATTACTTCGACAAGAGAGAAAAATATTGCTGAGTATTTTGTTCGTGATACGATTTTATTTTTATCTCAATGTTTTCAAACAGGTAAAAGGAAGATTTTATATTTAGATAACAGACTAAATTGTTTATTGCAGTTCAATACTCAGAGTTGCAAATGATGGGACTTCTTTTTTTGCAATGCCTTTTCCAAAAGTCTTTTATATCAATTGGTGGAGGTAAAGAAGTGATTAGTAATCACTTGAATGTGATAACAAAATGCTTGGTAGCCATCGCTAAAAATGATTCCTTTGAAAAATCAAAATTATCTTTGAAATTATTACATCATTTAATTACCGATTTTGGCGAGAATACTTTGATTTTCACTCAACTACCGGCTTCAGAGGAATTTATGGAGCTATGTGAAATCCAAAGCAAAAGATCTGCTTCTCCCAACAATATCAGAGATTTGCTGGATATTTTGGAATCCTCAATTTTAATGCAAAAATGCAGTAACGACACTTTAGGCACATTAAGAAAATATGCAAGTTTTGAAATATTTTTATTTGCATTTCTTAAATGATCATATTTAACTTTTTTTAGATAACCAAATTTAAAGATAATATATGCACAAGTGATCATACTTTTTGTGATTTGATCCGTCGATTATTGGAAGTGGTTTGTAACGCTCACAATAAATATTTACGCCTGGAGGCAGCGAAATGCCTTGGGGAAATTGGCTCCCTTGAAATAGCAAATACTTCTTTCTATTTTGAAAAGAATTCATCCTTTTATGACAACGTAAGTATACGCAGAATAAATGATTTTGTCGGTAGACACGTATGCTTAATAGAATAACACTTCGATTTTAGTATTACAATACAGCTATTGACCTTGAAATTTTAATAGAAGACAGAATTTCTATTAATAATTCAGATATTTAGTCAAGTGACAGAACTTTAACTTCATTCTTGCAATGGATCTTATTGAAAGTATATTAATAATAATTAACGTGTGCATTAAACATCTTCTCTTCATTCCTTTTTAGATCACAAGTTCAATGGACGGTAACGAACTCTTTTCGATGAACGTTGCAAAAGTATTGGACAAAATATTGATGCAGTTCAATACAATTACCTACGAAGCTTTGTTTCGAGTATCTACTGAGTTAATTAATTCGAAATGTGCAAAATCTATTATAGGTACGTAACTGTTGAAACTTTTCCATTTCAAGGTTGATAATTAAAATAATTTTGAATCCAGAATTGTACCCGCATTTGGCAATTTTTCAAAGCGATCAGAAGGCAAATCAAGATTGGGATCCAAGTTTTGTCATTGAACCTGTGGATTGGTTATGTATTTTAAATTCGACAGAGACACTAGAGTGGGAGACATGGATCTGTGTGTTTGTTAGTAAAGTGCTTAAAAGCTGCGGTTGGACAGCACTCTGTAACTTGGCTTCTCGAGATATGTATGTGGCGAATGAAATACTTTTGCCTTTTATTACGCTTTTAATGTCCAATAAACAGCGACATATAGATAGTATTATGTCAATGCTCGCTCATTATTTCAAAACGTTGAATATGGTTCTTGGAAAGGGCGAAACTGAACAGATTGCAGCTCAAGAGATTTATAAAGACAAGCGGATAATACAAATATTTCTAAAAATATGTGAATGCATTCGTTTAAATAATGAGTGGTAATTTATTTTAGGGATTTTTATAGCATTTTTTTAAATCGGGTCTTCCTATTTCAGTTCTGTGCCAATGAATTTGCTGTATGTTGCTAAAGCTAGTAACCATTGCCAGGCGTTTTTTATGACAATTATGTATACTGAATTATGGGCATTGTCAGAGAGTGCATCTAATGAGAAGCAGTCCAAAGTAGAGGAGTATTTAAAAAATCCATCATTTCAGGAAGTAGCAATAAAGGTAATATTATAATATTGCATTGTGAAAATATAAGTCAAATATGTAATAATATAATGTAAAATATATTTAATTGATGAACTATATTATAAATTGTTTATTTCTAGGCTTATAAATCCATTGGTTGTTACGATGCCATATCTGGGTTTCTTTCGCCTTTAAATTCTCGTTTGGAATTTCTTAATTTAAACAACGACTGGTCCGAAATGATACTTCAAAACTCATTTAAGAATACATCGTCTAATACACTTTGTACTACAGCATTAAAACGAAACGGTATTTTATGTCTCGATGAGCTGGGCAATAAAGACACTGCTAATTCAGTCGACTATGAAGTATGTTGGAGATTATGTCAATGGGATACTCCCGTGGAAGGGCATTTGAAAGTAAATATGGAAAATGATCCCGAATCGGAATTTAAGAAGCATCACTTCAATGCTTTAAAATGTCTATATAATCGTGAACAGCACAATTGTTTAGCCGCCATCGCAAATGCCCGACAATGCGTAATTTACAATTTGATGGGAATAAGCACCGAATGTCTCCAAAGTGTTTACAAATATCTAACATGGTTGCATATACTTCAGCAGACTGAGGATTTTTGTCAAGTAATTTCATATCATTAATTAAAAGTATGGTGACAATATTTGCTGACTATATAACTATAAATTATAGGTCCAGTTTATTTCTGATGTAGATATTAAATCGATATTTTTAAAGTGGCAATTGCAAAATAATTTAAAATACGGAAACTTTTATTGCAAAGAACTTATACTGTCGCACCAGATAACTCTGTTTAACACAGCTGGAGTCCGTGGGCAAAGAAGGATAATTGATTTTTTCAAAGTGAGTATATACATATGTATGTACATATGTGAACACGGATTTTTACAACTTAATTTTATACACCTATTTTAATATAGTATAGCCCGACCGAAACTGGTTTGCTAAATATCATTAAAGAATGCCAAAAATCGGGTGAAATTAATTTGGCGAAACGTAACATATTAGCCCTTAGAGAAGCAGATATTACAAACGAATACGTTAAGGTAGGTATTTCAACAAAATAACGACATTAAAAAACGCTAACAACAAATAAACAATATTTCTAAATTAAATTAATTATTGCAGATTAATTTATTACTTGAAGATGCAGAAATTTCTTTTCGATGCGGAAGTATTGAAATAACTGAATCATTGTTAAAGCATATATTAACGCACAAAGAACTGGGCGCTTGCCCACAACAAGCGCGTGCTCTGCGAATGTACGGAGAATTTCTCTTGGAGACTAATTCGCAAAGTTTTGAATACGTTCTAGAAAAAATGTTTAATAGATCTATGCTTTACCTGGAGAAGATATTAAAATCTCAAAAACACAGTGATAATGATGAATTAAGTTTTTTATATTTAGGACAACTAAAACCAGCTGAATTTGAAAAGGAAAACCAAAAAGAAGCATACGCATTAATAGCGAAATATGCCGATCGTGAATATGTACAAGTATGACTTTGTCCACGCGAGGACTCTTTTGTCGCCCAAAACGGTTTCTTTGTTTAATTGACGAGGGGACATCGAGGAAATACGAGGAGATCGTGACGCTCGTGCTGTCGTTGTTGTCGTGCCGGAAAACATTTTTAAAGTAATTTCGAGGCAGAGTGACGAGTTGATAGTCCTTGGCCCGATAAAAATCCGGATCCGTTCGGGTTACTTAGACCCGACTGCCGCTTGTGCTCGGGTGGCATGCTTTGTGCTCTTGTTGGTATCAGTTCACCGCTACGTTATTCGGCATTGCTTTTCTTTTTAAATTATATCCATGATTACAACGGCACTTGACTTCATATGAATATTTATATGCTCGGAAATTTGTATTTTATTATCCATTTTTTTGTATGAAATATGCAAATATGTATAATATAATGGAAATGTTTGCAAAATAAGCGTAAATAGCATAAAGATTAGCTAATCAAAAATATGAAGCGTTCAAGAATTTTAGAATGTGATTCGAAAGGGAATTCGAAAAATTGTCCGACAGTCAAAATTAACAACACAAAAAGAGAGTTTTCCGATAATGAGCGACAAAAGAGTTCGTGTGGAAACCCACTCAATGTAAATGTATATATCTGCCTCAATTCCACTGATTTCACAATTACAATCAATTTGTTTGTAGTCGAATGCGTACATCAATTCTGATGAATTTAAACTGAAATGTCAAATCATTCAACAAAACAGACAAACAGCGGATTCAATTGGTCGACAACACAGAGATCGTGATATTAACCATGGTGTAATCATAATGAAAAAGTACGCAAATTTGGATGAAACGGAAATAAAATTTATTGAGGAGAAACGCACAACTAACTTGTGTATTGCTGTTAAGAATTATATGAAATTTTGTCAAATTGATTCTGGATTTTCTGATGCTGCAATATACAGGATAATAGCATTGTGGTTTGCCAATAAGCAAGATGAAGCATTGTATAAAGAAATAAAGGAAAATGTGAATATAATTCCTTCCTATAAGTTTATTTGCGCTTTGAATCAGATTACCGCTAGATTAAATACGAAACTAGTGGATTTTATTACAATCATTAAAGAAATATTAGTTAACTGCGTACAAGATCATCCACATCACACACTTTATCAGTTGTATCCGTTAATTTTTGATGATACAGGCGGAAAATCAAGTAATAGTCGTTCGACCATTGCTGCCGAAATAATTACAAAGGGGCGAAACTCGTCAAATGCACAATCTGCTAAACAATTGGCAATGATATTTCCTGGTGCGCAAGCTGTTAAACCCGTTACACCCAGTAAATTTTAAATAATTTATTGATTTTGTTTCAGCTTTAATTAAGTTCGCAGACGCTGATTGTGGCAAGAGCTCTACTATGGCGTTATGTGACAAATTAAAAAGAATGAAATGCTTAGACGCTGTTCATTGCCCGACAATTGAACTTCCAGTATTACCTAATAAGGCTTACACAATAATAAGTAAGTATAATTATTCCAAAGTAACTTATTTACTTGTTTTGTTAACCTAACGGTTGTATGTGTCACCTAAAATTAATCGAGTTAGATATAGGGTTATATATAGTATATATCAATAATCAGGATGATTGCCGAGTTGAAATCCGAAAGGACTGTCTGTCTGTTCGTTCATTCGTATAAGCTGTAACTTGAGTAAAAATTCAGATACCTTGATGAAGCTAGGAAGATGGTAATAAGGGGGTAAAAGTGCCAATGCCACGTCCACAAAACACAATTAAAAGAAAACCTATCAAGTGCCATAACTAAGCACTTAATTAAGCTAGAGAACTATAATTTGTTACAGAGAATTGTAATAGCAAGAGGCACCTGTGGGCTAAAAATTTGGAAAAGTTGGGTGTGGCCGAGCCCTCTAATAGGTTTAACGTACATATCTTTCAAACGGTTCAAGTCAAAATATTCAAATTCGCATATGATAAATCCTATTAAAACCTTATAACGGTACTGTTAAAAACTGCTAAAAGTTCGATACATCAATAACTAAATACTCCAGAAACAGAGTATATATATATGTGAGAGATATATAATTGAAATTCAGGGATAATCCTTCACTGAGAATATGTCAAAAATGTATTGAATCGGGTCAATACTTCCCTTAACTCACATATACCCTATACTTCACACACACATTTCCGAACTTTCAGGTGACGTTATTCCGTACATATCGGCCAACATGTGAGTTATCTAAATGAAAGTGAGAAAGCATGTTTTACAGTGTATCTTTGTGCTTACAATGGATTAAATTGGCCGAAAATTTGATCTAGCCCCCATATAACTAACATCAGAATTTTCAAGCATCTGGCAGACTTTACTCCATATGATTGGTGATGGTACGTACCTTAACGCACTTAGGGAACTTTTTATTAGTATTTGGAAATTAATAGTGAGTAGTATTGTGAAAAATAAGTAAAATCGTGTCGATATTACAGCCAACTCTCATATAAGACATACATGTATGTGTGATATAATGATTTTCGTTTTTCTAACAAACCTTATTTCAAATATGTCGGTCAGTGTATGAGTTTTATATATAAATCTATACAAGGTGTGTCCCAAAGTAAACAGGACTTAAAAAAAAACAAACAGAACAAATGGTGTTTTCGGCAAAATCAATTTATTTTATTCAAAATAGTCTCCTTCTGCTTCAATACAGCTTTCTGCACGGTTCAAAAGCATGTCGAACGAGTGTTTTAGCTCGTTGGCCGGTATAGCCGCCAGTATGCTGGTGCAAGCCTTTTGAATGGGCCTCTACGTCTGCATAACACTTTCCTTTCATGGGCAAATGCATTTTTGCGAAAAGGAAGAAGTCGCACGGTGCCATATCAGGTGAATACGGGGAGTGGTTAATGGTTAAAATGTGATTTTTGGTCAAATAATCGTCCTTCGAATGTTGGATTCTGAACAATTTTTGGTCGTCAGTCAATTTGTGCGGAACAAACCGTGCACACACCCGAATGTTCGGTCAAAATGCGATGTTTTGGAAATGTTCAATTCCATTTCCATGAATTTCAATGATGATTTGGCTGATTTTTGATGAATTCACGCACAGTTTCAATGGAATTTTCGGTGATCACGGATTTTGATTGACCCACATGTTGATTGTCATTTATGTCCTCACGACCACTTTGAAAACGTTGAAACCGCTCGTGCACTCTGCTATGGGATAGTCAATCATTGTCATAAACTTGTTTCATCAATTGAAATGTTTCGGTAAAATTTTTACCAATTTTAAAACAAAATTTAATGTTGGCTCTTTGTTCGAAGCTCATTTTCGCACCGATAACACAAACATACTGACATTTAAAACGCAATAACTTCACTACCAATCGATGAAATGTCATGACATATACATAGATGGCGCCACCAGGAGGCGCTAGATTCAAAAAGTCCTATTTACTTAGGAAAGTATCTGGTATATATATGTATATACAATGGCTTGGATCCGATCATATGGTTGTCGTTTTCGTCCTTAAGGTATTACCCTTGAATTAATTCTTGTAAGTTTCTAGAGTCTGAAATGTGCGGTTGCACCCGAACTTTGCCCTTCCTAACTTTTTACTTCTTGTAAGCTTATCATATACTATGTACATATAAGTATATCTACGAAAAAACTGGCATGAGGCTACTTTTTAAATAAATTGAATTAATATGATTACATTGAATTCGAAGAAATTTTTCTGTCGTCTGTTAGCACACCAGAAAAGAACTGGAAAATATAAATCGATATTCCTTATCCATGACCCCCATACTAAATCAACGAACCAACCAATTCGCATTATGTGCGGTCAATTAAGTGGACAAAAGGGCAGGATTCGAAATTCGTTGTAATATGTCGCTCATATTTCGGAAATTTATATTTGAAGACTCAATGCCGACTGCGCTGCTTCTCTTAACTTAATGTTATCATGTGTCAAGTCCGTCTTATGGTATTTTCATATATATTTTAGGTATCGTACGGTGGGAAGAAAGCGTATCACTAGTAGGAGGTATAAACGCTCCAAAAAAACTCAAGTGTTTATGTTCTGATGGAAAATCACGGCCTCAACTTTTAAAAGGTCGAGATGATTTACGTCAAGATGCTGTAATGCAGCAATATTTTTCCCTAATGAACACACTATTGTCCCACGATCCGAAAACGAGTGAACGGAATATTAATATTCGCACTTATAAAGTTGTACCGCTCTCAAGGAGAAGTGGAATATTAGAGTGGTGTGAAAGTACTGTACCGATCGGTGTGTATTTGGGTAGTGGAAGCGACAAGGCTGGCGCACATCGGAAATATCGGCCTGCTGATATCACACCCTATAAGTGCCGTCAAATATCTATGGTAAGAGTTTTTTCAGTAATGTACAAGTTACTTCAGTTTACATCCTTTTTGTAACTGATTAATATTTTAATATTTTAAACTTTTTTATTTGTGCTCAGCAACATCTTAAATCCGACATACAAAAACGACTGTCAATTTACGAGCAAATATGCGCGCAAATAAAGCCCGTTTTCCATTATTTTCTGATGGAAAAATTTGTAGTTCCAGGTATTTGGTTTGAACGACGCCTAGCTTACACCAACAGGTCACTAATTGTTGATAATAAAATTGTAAATGTACTCATTTTTATATATTTTAAATATAGTGTGGCTGTGAACTCCATGGTTGGCTTTGTTGTGGGTCTAGGCGATCGACATACTCAGAATATACTGATTGATGAGAAATCTGCTGAAGTAATTCATATCGATTTCGGTATTGAAAATTGCGAGCAATAACTTGGAAAATTTGTTAAACATGTATTTAATTGGTTGCAGGAATTGCTTTTGAGCAAGGAAAAATAATGCCGACCCCAGAAACCGTACCCTTTCGTCTAACCAGAGATATGATTGCGCCAATGGGCATTTGTGAAACAGGTGGGGTATTTAAGAAAGCATGCCAATCAACTCTGGAAGTTTTGCGAAAAAATCATTCCGTAATAATTACAATTCTTGAAGTTTTACTATATGATCCGCTATATATTTGGAATGTAGTGCCAACACCAGCTGGATCTAAAGGTACAATTTTATGAGTATTGAGTTTTATTTCCACTTAAATGGTTAAATAAATCTCTTTTATAGATGATGAGAAAAATTTAACTGCACAACGTGCTCTTTTATGTGTACAGCATAAGTTAGAAGGAAGGTTAAGTAACATCACAGGTACCGTCAATACTGACATTCAAGTGCAAAGGTTAATAAATGATGCTATTTCCAAACAAAATCTTTGTCGTCTATACCCTGGATGGGATCCGTATTTATAGATACAATCACATGTATTTTATTTTATCATTGTTATTATTGTTTGCTTACACGTTTTTTAATAAAAAATAAAAGTTAGAATTGTTGACTTGCAGGAAGATGAGGTTATTATTCATCAGTATTGCAAATAATGCATTAAAAAATAATTGAATTATCAATTTAATTAATTTGTATAACCGGGCGATATGCCAATAATTGGCGTAACTTGATGACTATTCCATTGTAGAAAGTTCCGAACATACCGTGGAAACTGGCCTTGTGGGTATTTTTCAGTATACATATGTATGCCATCCATTTGAACCGTAAATAAAAATAATTTGTATACTCTTGCAGGTTGTTGTTGGTTTGTATCACCTAAAACTAATCGAGATAGATATAGATACGTATATATACAATATAAATGATGAGGATAACGAGGCGAGTTGAAATCCGGATGACTTTCTGTCTGTGCAAGATAACTTGAGAAAAAATCAAGATATTTTGATGAAACTTGGAATGCTTGTTCTTGCCAAAAAAGTAAGGACGAGTACGACTGCAGTATTGTAGCAAAGTATCAGCTGAACATCAGCAACAGAGTATCAAGTTAAGCAGCTCGAACACAGCCATAGAACTCTAATTTGACACCGGGGATTGCAGTAGCACCTGTGGGCAATTCAATGTATATATCTCCTAAGCCATCAAAGCTACAGCTACAGCTAAATTTACTCAGCGCAAATATTGTAAGGACTCCTACCGACAGTGTGGAAATGGATGAAATCGGAAAATAACCCTACTCACACCCGATATAACGGTAAACTACTGAAAGCGCAATAAATCAATAATGAAATTTTACCTGCGAGATGGTATGAGAGACCTTTATGAGAACCGGTGTAAAAGTTGGACGATGCACGTGGCACCGGTAATTTTTTGGTGAATCACATATCTTGTAAGTTTATTATTTTCATATTCCTATGTCAAAGTGTGAAAATGGGCGAAATCGGACTACAACCATGCCTACTTCCATATAAAACAATATTAAATTCCACTTGATTCTTTCACTTTCCAGTGCACACATCAGAAAGAAATTGATACAACGAAAGAAAATTTGCACGAATAATTCCTTTAAAGTACTGCACTTTACAACCAAAACATGTCCAAATCCAAACAAAACTGTTCAAACCCCTAGAGTTCCCATATACCTAATATAAAGTTTTTCGAAGTTCCGGGTGACTTTATCCGCATACATCGGCCAATATGTGAGTTATCTCAATGGAAATGAGAACGTGTTGTACGCATAACAGTGTATCTTTGTACCTAAAATAGATAAAATTGGGTGAAAACTTGACCTATCTCCCATATAACTAATATCCGAATTTCGAACATCGAACACTTGACCCCACATGATTGGAGATTGTATGTGAGGTACTTTATGAAACCCAAGGAACATCTTTTTTTAATATGTAGCATGTTAATATTTAGTATGTGGTACTGGCAAAAATAGGTAAAATCGGGACGAGACTACATACTTATAATGATTTTCATTTTTCTAACAAATCTTATGTTGAATATGTTGATCAGCGTACGATTTGAATATACATATAAAATTGCTTGGATTCCGACTCCTCTGGTTGACGTTTTACACCTTAAGGCTTTTCCTTGGCTTTTGGTTGGTAATAATTCCGCCCCTTTGCGAAGTTCATTCAAATGTACCGCATAATTGTGATCTCTTTCATATTGGTTCTAAGAATTTGGTTTGTAGGCATTGTTTAGCTAAGCATTTTGCTTCAGAGTCTACAATGCGTAAAACACATTCCTTCACTATGTGTTGTCATAAGGGTAAAGTACATCTTCCACTATTAGCACAAAATTATTATTTTTTAATTATTATAAACTTCTCAGGATCCGCCGCCAAATAACTCTAAGTATGGTAATAAAAATTTAGTTGTAATACAGCGGAAAAAGTTAATTTTAATCTGAAGATTTGCTGCGGATACCACAGTTATAAAGCGTAATATTTCGTCAAATTTAAAAACGGACGATACAGACGTCCGAAAACTTAACTTCAAATACGAAACCCACTGTATTTGTTCCCAAAGTGCCAAGAAAAAACTGATCAACAATAATTCGCTGAGTATTTATTATTAAAATGTTAGAGGTCTTAATACAAAACTTAATGATCTGTATTTACCTAGCATTAATTGTAATTTTAAAATCATTGCCTTCACAGAAACTTGGCTAAAGCCACACACTTTTGATAATGAGATATTCTATAGCGAATTTGGAATCTTTAGATATGACCGGCTGATAGGAGGTGGTAGGTATCCTGTTTGCTGTGCATTCTTCAATTGCGTCTGAAGAACTCGATGCTCCTCATGCCGATTGCATTGAGTTTAAGTGCATTCGAATTTGCGCCAATAGTGGCCATATTTAACTAACTTGATCTTATATACCGCCTCAATCGGACTTATCTGTATATAAGCTGCATGTTTCTTTAATAAATAATGTTTCCTCCCTGGCTAATAATACTAATTCCATGATTGTTTTAAGAGATTTCAATTTAACTTGTGTATCATGAAAATCTATTGATGATTGCATCATTCCTCTTAGTGCTCGCTTATGTTTTAACGAGTTCCTAGATGAAATGTCAAAGTTGGGTCCTAATCAAATTAATTTAATTTCAAACAAGTTTGGTAAGACCTTAGATCAGGTTTACGTTAATTACACTTCAATATTTTTATTTTGTTCAATACACTACTATGTCCAATGACGATCACACAATTTCTAATATGTTTGCTGAATTCTTTAGGTCCAATTACTCTTCAAACTCTCGAAAAAGTGTTCAGCATTTCCCGACATTTGCAATAAGGAATCATGTTAGCATTTTGCATAAATCTCAAAAACTATTTTTGCAGTATATACGTATACCAACGTATGTGAGGATATAATGTCGACTACATTTTATATGACAGAATCAAGTCAATTTGAGGGCTAATGTGTATAACAATATTACTGATTATTTGCAATCGAATCATGTAGGAGATGTTAGCTTAGGTCGTGAAGTGATTTTGGCTTCCGAAAAACATGTATCAAAATTACTTATGTACGTGCAATGCCAATCGCATTCGCAGAAAAGCGACCTTGTTATAAAATTGAACAAGATATTGGATTGAGGCAGGGGCCTAGAACTCTAATAGAATTTTATAATGATGTTAATAAGAAATTAACATAATTAATTAAAAACGGGTCTCCGAACTTTTATAATGGGATTAAACACCCAATAGATAAGATACGTTCTACATTGGTGTTACACGACTTACCAAGTGCTCTTGCGAAGGCTCAAGAGCTATATTCTAACAAAATGCGAGCACAATTTCTACTGCATTTTTCAAAAAACTATCAAGTTGGTTCACGAAACCAACCAGTTATTATTCATGGTTCGAACGTCATCCAATATTTCAATAAAATCAATTTATTTGGCGTTCAAGAACGATTTCATTCGAAAATTTATAGAGCGACCTCTTAACAGGAATACATTTTTCAAACAACATCGGAGCTAAAATTGGTATTACATATCAAATGATAATTTATAACATAAATAAGACAGAAAAATACATTTTCTAAGTGATTTGCCGGTATTAAAATAATATTGAACAAAAATGTGCTCTATCTGATGGAAAAACTGACAACAAAAAAAGAAAATCTAATCGATTTAAAAATCATAAACAAGAACAGATATAAGATGCCAAACCCGGAGGTAATACTTACTGTTTAAATGAGATAAGTCCCTACCCATTCTACCCGAGAAAAACTGGTGCACCCAGCAAAACACAGCTCAATACACCACAGCCGATGACACCATAACACAACACAACACCAACACAACTCACCACATCTGTACACAAACACACTAAACAAAAAGCATGGACAACGGGGTAGCAGACACAATTCGCACATCACCTTTCGATTCAACGTTAAAAATCATATCCGCGGCTTTCAAGTCGACATAAACGTAATCCGACGAGCTTGCGTGATAAATCTTTTGTGCACTCAAAAGGGTTTTAACATCGGCAACAGTATTTTTCCTAATATTCTGTTTACATTAAGCCAAAACCAGAAACAGAAGAAATGATTTTGTGCGAGAATAAATTGTAAATTTAATTTTTTTTTAAATTTATTTTTGTAAATTATTTTCTACAATTTTTTTTTAGATTTTGTTCAAATTCTTCAACTATTCTATTGGTCGAATTTCAATCGCATATACGTACTTAAGTGTATACCATGTTTATACATATGTATACATATGTATGTATGTAAATGGTACCACCCATGCTCCGAAGTTTAGGTGCTGTTTCTTGTATACATGCCCTTGTTTTATTAATTCAAGCTTTTCCAATGCACTAAAGAAAATTCATTAGACATGCTCTTTGCTGCAACGGAGTATCTCCTTTGTTTGGTTAATTTACAAAGGACAAGTTGAAATCTTATCAGTAATTAATTGAAGGCAAATAAAGTACTTGTGTTAAAAATTGTGTATATTTTGAATGGGCCCGTACAGTCCAGAATTATGTAATATATAAGTTAGCTTTTGATCGTATAGGAAATGAGACTTAACTTATTTTCGACTTCGGCAAATACTATTTCGGTTCACCTTTAGCAAAAAATCATCGGTTTCAGTCAGTCGCATTTGCCGGAAAAACTTTCCTTACAACATACATACACATCTAATTGTATACTATTGCAACATGTTGCTGAAGAGTATAATAGTTTTGTTCACCAAACGGTTGTTTGTATCATCAAAAAGTAATCAAAATAGATATAAAGTTATGTATCTTTAAATGTCTGTCAGTCCGTCCAGGCAATTACTTGAATAAAAAAGAGATGCCTTGAATCATGGTTCATGTGATCCTTGACAAAAAAGTGAATACGTGTTCGTAGATGGGCGTAATCGGATCACTGCTTTTAATCGAAAACGTATAAAGTGTCATAATTAAACACAAACTTATAATTTGGTACAGAGAATTGCAATGACAAGGGGCACCGGTGAACTGAAAATTTTGAAAAATGGGTACATATCTCCTAAACTACCAATTCGCTTAGAGCAAATATCATAAAGCCCATACCGACTGTCTGAAAATGTATGAAATCACTCCCCATATAACGATTTTGTTAAAAAATAAGTACTAAAAGAGCGAAAAATCACTCAGGCTGATATAAAAAGGCTTTATGGGAGCCGAGGTCAAAATCGGTCGATGGTCGTTGTACCACCCACATTTATGAGAAAATCCATATCTCGGGACCTAGTGGTCGGATTTCCATCAAATTTCGTATGTAATATTATTCAGACATTCTATATAGCCGTGTGAAAATTGGCGAAATCAGGTAAAAATCATACCTACTTCCTGTATAACACAATTTTAAACTCCATATAATTCTTCCATTTTCCAGTATAGAAATACAGCATCAACGAATATATTCAGATAAAACATTGTACAAATAGTACCTTTGAGATATGCAGCTCGAGTCAAAAAATTGTAAAAATCGGACCATAACTGTTCGAGTCCCACATACCATGTGGAGTATCAGTGCCTATGGCTGACTTGTCACATCTGTGAGATATACATATTTGTGAAATTCGGAAAAAATGTGTTTTCGATAATAATATGCTCTCCCAAAATAGGGCTGAATCGGATCAATACTTCCCTTAGCCCCCATGTAGTATATCTAATATAAATTTTCGAACTTTTACTTTATACCGTATATATCGGTTAGTACCTTAGTGAAATCAAGAGAGCATGTTTTACTAATAACAATATACATATCTTTGTCCTGACTTTACTCCATATATACATATTTTGATTGCGATCAAGCATTTTTGCATTCAGACCTTCCATTTCTATGCTCCAAATGAGTTTAGCAAAACTTTCGCTGACGGGAAGTAAAATATAATAATAAAACTTAGTGATTGTAATCCATTCACCATTTCGTCGAACAACGAAGTTGAATCTATTCGCTACAATTTTAACATTGCCAACACCTGAAGGTATTTAGACTGTCCCTTGATCCTGAAACTTGCAAGAGCATAAAATGTTCGGTTACACCCGAAGTTAGCATTTTTTGTTAATTTTTATATTTAGCGTTCGAAAATAATTAACATTCTTGAAATGATAAGCTTAACAATTCCACGGTTTTCTAAGATCTTCTTATATCTGCCAACTGTCGCCCATGTAGACCTTTAGAATCACATAGAATACTACACACACTTATAAAGCTTTGGAATGACTTGTTATCCAGTCGATATTTTCAAAGCAATTAATTTCAACAATTTTAATTCCTTACTAACTCACACACATAAGTTTCACTAACACAGAAGTAAGCAATGCAATAAATTGCTGTAGTATACTGTTAATTTAATCTTGAAATTATGGAATTCTGCACTCATTCTATTGACGTCTAAATTGTTTTATCATTAGGCTTTGCAATAAATTCGGTCGCCTCAAGTTTCAGTTTTATTTTATTACTTTCGCGGTATCTGTCTTATGACACACTCCATGCAGACAGCAAAAGCAAGCCGAATTGGAATAAACGCAATATTAGTTTAATTTAACATTTAAAGCAGTATAGTCGCATTTCACTTGGAATTAAAAATAAAATGGATAAAAAAAATACGGCCCCCATCGATGCTGAAGTTAAAAATGATCGGGAAAATTGGTCCGGAAAATTGGATTTTTTAATGTCTTGCATATCTGTATCAGTTGGTTTGGGTAATATATGGAGGTTTCCATTCATCGCATATGAAAATGGTGGAGGGGTTTTCCTGGTACCATACATAATTGTACTATTTCTTATTGGTAAGCAGTTAAAACCCTTAACAATCAGTCTGATAAATTCATTTTTGCAAGTGCACCATTCATTCTTGATGAGACTTCAGAAAAAACTTTGATTAGATCAAATGTTACAATTTTTTGTTTTACGAGAAAAATTGGAAAGTGATCATAACAGTGTGAAAAATCTGTAAAAGTAGTTTCGAAAATAAAATTCTCCGGGGTAAAATTCCTAATCTACTCAACCGATTTCAGTAAAATTTAACACACAGTGGCCAGTTGATCGAACTTAACAGATAGTTTACATATATCTTAACACAATACGTATAGGAAACAAGTAAGGAAGGGCTAAGTTCAGGTGCAACCGAACATTTTATACTTTTGCAACTTTTAAGAATCAAAGTGTGGGGAATACCTCAAGGTGCGAAACGTCAACCACAGGATCAGAATCCAAGCAATTATATGTTTACAGCGTTTGGCCGGAAAGTAATCGGACTGATTTTCTTCCGCCGCGACTGTACTTCGGAGCGTGCGCGCTTTATATGATCAAGCATGCATCGTCCACAATGAATTTGTTTTTCCTGGACAAACCGTCAACGCCAATTTTTACGTTGAAGTCCTCAAGAGACTCAAACGAAGGGTTAATCGGGTACGACAAGGCATCCCACCTTTTCTTGTGAACAGCTATCTAACCAAGGTCGGCATTCCAACGCTTCCGCAGCCGCCCTACAGCCCAGTTGTGGCCTCCTCAGACTTTTTTTCATTGCCTTAAAAGGCATATGAAAGGCAAGCATTTTGAGACGACAGAGGGGATCCAAGCAGCATGCACCTCGGCTCTCAAAACTATTCCGGAGAATGCCTTCCGTGACGCCTTCAATACTTGGAAATCGCACTGGTAGCGCTGCATCGACGCAGAAGGAATTTTTGAAAGTTTTTAAAGAATTGTAACGATTGGTTCAATCATATTTTTTAAATCGCCCTATGTAAAATAATCGTTTCTGACCACTCCCAAGTGAATGGCAATCAGAGAACTTTCCTCACTTGCGTGAATTTCTACACATGACTACATCGCCTACGCTGGCTATGTCAAGTCGTACGTATGAACAAAACACTCCAGCTCTTCGACGCAGTATCCGTGGGGGAAGCATAGGAAGAGAGAGACCCCCACCCCGTTAGAAAACCAGGTTGAGAAGGATCTGGCTTCGCTTGGAATTTTCAATTGGCGCCACGTTGCGAAAAGAAGAAACGATTGGCGCGCTGTTGTTAACTCGGCTATAATCGCCTAAGCGGTGCCTACGCCAGTAAAGAAGAAGAAAAAGATATATGTAACTCATGCACTCTTCGACATATTCGACATAAGGGGGTGTTAGAAAAACGAAAATTATTTTGCCTGAGATTCATTAAGGTGCCTCACATATCATCACAAATCACATGGAGTAAAGTCACCCGGATGTTATATGTTTTTATATAGGGGCTAGGTCGAGTTTATATGCGGGATCTGAGGGAAGTATTGAGCCGATTTAACCCATTCTCTACATATCCACGTACCACTATCAGGAAAGGATTATCTGAATTACCTGAATTTCAATTATGACCAATATTTGCGGGAAAAGTCATCTCTAGGTACTGGGGTCGAAATAAACGGTTCCTAGGGGCTTGAACAGTTTTTTCTGAATTTGAACAATTTTAGATCATAAGTTGGCACTCTGAAGGCATTATTCGTGCAAAGTTTTATCCTGTTATATTATTAAAATTAAAATTGTCTTATATGGAGAGAAGGCGATGTAGCAGCCTATTTCGATCTTCGCACTGTTACATAGAAATGTGAAAAGAAAATCACGTACCAAGTTTGGTTGAAATCGGTCGAGCCAAGCCCACTTTTTCAAAATTTTTAGCCCACAGGTGCTTCTTGTTACTGCGACCCCCTGTGCCAAATTACAGTTCTTCATCATAATTTTGTGCTTAGTTAAGGCACTTTGTAGGCTTTCGCTTTATGGCGCTTGGTACTGGCCCGATTACGCCCATCTGCAAGTTTTTAGTTTTAGATGATACAAACAACCGTTAGGTGAGCAAAACTACTCCGTTAAATTCGAATGCAGGCAATAACGTTTTTGCCTTAATTTGTAAATAAAATTTTCTCTGTATTGAATAGTTTATTTTAATAGTATTTAATGTATACCACAGCCACAGCAAAGCGAGGTCGAATCTATTTAATATATAGTATGTTTAAATTATTAATAGGTAAACCTATGTACTACATGGAAGCTCTTTTGGGCCAATTTGCCAGTAAAAGTTCCGTGAAGATGTGGTCTGCTTGTCCAATATTTATGGGTGCGTATTCAAAATTAAAAATTTTTCATAAATTATTCATTGCGGGACCTCATAACTGGTACACCTTTAGGTGTGGGCATCGGGCAGGCAATAGCAACGTTTGCCGTATTGACATACTATTCGGCTTTAATAGCTGTAACTATTTATTACTTCATCGCATCATTTCAATCGCCCTTGCCATGGGCGTATTGTAGGGAAGAGTGGCTAAACTGCGTCGGCTCCAGTCTCTCAAACAGTGAAAATGTTAGCTCAAGTGAAAAATTACAAAGCAGCTCCGAGTTGTATTTCAGGTAAATAGTATTTTGTTGGTATTTTATTTAATTACTTAAATATTAAAAATTAAAATAATGAAGATTGAGTAAATAATTGAAAATACTTTATAGTAACACTGTTTTGAGAGAATTGGACGATATATCTGAAGGGATTGGAATTCCAAGCTGGCGACTTATATTAACTCTTTTGCTTTCTTGGATAGTTACATATTTAATTTTGATAAAAGGCATGCGAAGTTTGGGAAAGGTTGCATACTTTTTGGCAATATTCCCCTACGTAATCTTAATAACATTGCTAATAAGGGCAGTGACTTTAGAGGGGTCTGTTGACGGAATTATATATTTTCTAAAACCTGAATGGGATAAACTGCTTAATATGAAGGTATGAAAATTGTTTGTATGGTATGCATAATAAGTGTTAATATGACTTATTCAATTAATTCAATTTGATATAATTCTATTATTATAAATGTATCTAGTCTTTCAAAAATTTCATTAGATCTATGTGGTTAGCATTATAAAAGAGTTTAATTCAATTTTATATAATTCTGTTATTATAAATGTATCTAGTCTTTTAAAAATTTCATTAGAAATATGTGATTAGCATTATAAAAGAGTTTATAATGTTAATTTGTTGAATACATGTACATACATATATACAATATATAAATAGTTTTTCGACATCTTTCTCAAGTATGTATTACTGTTCAAAGGAATTTCAAAATTGTTTACTAAATTTTAATGATTGTATAATTATTCTTGATGAATTTCAGGTGTGGAAAGAAGCAGTAGTTCAGTGCTTCTTTTCTTTAGCTGTTTGTTTTGGACCGATTGTTGCGTTTTCGTCGCATAATCAATTTCGTTACAAGGTTTACAGGTAAAAGCTGATATTTTTTGATAATACTTTTTGTTGTAATATGTATTTTTGTACATCCTATCAAAAATGTTCCTTTTAGAGATGCTATGATTGTTACAACATTGGACACCATTACATCGCTTGTGGCTGGCATTACTATTTTTGGAATATTAGGAAATTTAGCACTTAACCTGAATGCACCAAATATTAGCGAGGTGGTGCGTAGTGGCACTGGATTAGCATTTATTTCATATCCTGATGCAATTGCTAAATTCAATTTTGTACCTCAAGTGAGTTTAGATACAAATTTGTAAACAATTCGATTGCATATATACTTACATACATACATTCAAACTCATAAATTCATTCTTGGCTGATCTTTAGTTTCAGTGCGAAACACAATTAGTGTCAGACAGTTATTATGGAATATAAATTACAATTTAAAAATGTAGTAATTTTATATCATAATTTTGTGGAGTGGTACGCCCTTAAACAGATTTAATGTCTATGTCTCGCAATACACTAAAGTTATTTCAAACCAAACTTCCTGAGTTCTAAGTCATTTTAGCACCGCTTCATATACTGTAAAAATAGGTGAAATCTGAAGATAAACACGCCCACTTCTCATATAATGGCTATGTAGGAAACGTTAAGTTTTACATCCGAGTTAGCACAAAGGGACTTCATAGGACACGGTATAAAAATTTAATAATGGGATTTCTAAATGAAATCCAAGTTTAATTAATAACTTCACTTCCCTAGCATAAAATTCAATCTGTTAGGTATCATAATGAAACTCATACTGTGATCACTATACATACCTTATATTAATTTAAATTTCGAATTGGATTTTTACCGATATATCACTCAATAGTAAGATATCTTAGCGAAGCCAAGAAAAACGTATAATATTGATGGTATATAAAATGTGTGAAATTGGTTCACGAAATATCCCAGCTTCCATATATCATAAGTGATTGTCACATTTATAAAATTGCGCGAAAACGTGAGTAACTGGAGTGGAGCCAAAAGTCGACGCAATCAGCTTTTATCTGCACCTAATCCCAATATACCAAAACAATATAGTGATTTCCAACCCAATCGACGTTCCGTTAGATTGTTTGTGTTGGTTGATTTGATAAAATTGAAAGGATTTCATAATTTGCGATAACACTGAATATTATAATCTCAAGCTGATATAACCCACTCGATTTCTTCGAATAGTACATACATATGTATTGGTTGACTGCTTACACAACATGTTTATGCTCTTTCAATATGTTGCTACAGAGTATAATAGATTTGTTTGTTTGTTCACCTACCGGTGGTTTGTATCACCTAAAACGAATCAAAATAGATACAACACCTGGAGGCTGAAAATTTTGATTCTTCTCTATTCTTTCACTTTATAGTGTACAAATCAAGAAGCTATTAATATAACGGGAAGAAGCTTGCACGAATATTACGTTCGAAGTATGCCACTTTATGATCAAAAATTGTCCAAATCGAACTAAAATTGTTCACTCCAGTACCTATAGTTGACTTTTGACCGTAAATATCGGTCAAAATTTGAGATATATTATAATTGAAATTCAGGGACTATGCTTTCCTGTCAACAGTATGACGAACGTCAAAAATTGGTTGAATAGGGTTAGGAAGTATTGTCCCATATACCAAATACAATAATTTTCGAACTTCTAGGTGACGGCATATATCGGCCAATATGAAAATGAGAGAGCGTGTTTTACTCATAACACTGTACCTTTAGCCCTAAAATAGATAAAATTTGCAAAAACTACTTAACCTAGCCAATAGCTAATATCAGGATTTTCGAACATCAGAATGGTAATTGCATGTGAGATATTTTATGAAACCCAGGAAGCATATTTTTAGTATGTGCCCTGTTAATAGTATGAGGTATTGACAAAAATAGATAAAATATGTATATAAAAAAAATATATATATAGTGATTTTCGTTTTTCTAACAAACCTTTTTTCGAATATGTCGGTCGGTGTATGAATTATCTATGTATAGTAACTGGTTACTCCTTATTAGGTTCTTCCTTACTTGTTTAATATAAAGTTTTGCCACCACCTGAAAGAGTTTCCCGTGCTTTGATTCTTGCAAATTGCAAGAGTATAAAATGTTCATTTGTACCCTAAGTTCGGGTACTTCCTTACATACTTGTTTATTATAAAATATTCCCATTAATTAGATTCTTTTATATAGCGAGAGTATAAAGTATTCGGTTACATCCGAACTTACTTCACACATTTTTATTCACACAAATTTCAAGAAGATGGACTGCTCGATAAGCGTTCTTACTTGTTATACTTGTACACTCTAAATATACTACAAGTATATATGTACATATGTACATATTTCAGATGCTAACTATAGCAAAACAAACATCGGTATACAATTTCACTTTAAAACGATTTGTGAACAAATTATTTTGTAAGCAAACATTCAAATATTGCGAATTATTTTATATGTTTTAATTTCATACAAATTTGTTCGTTACTCTCGCAATACATATGTTGCACTAGATTTGTTATTGTACTCGAACTTAAGATCACAGTTATCCGTATAGTAATGCGTAGTTAAATTTATTATCTGCAAAATATACCTTCTTCCATTTCATAAATTAAGAAAATATTAATTTTTAATGCCGAAAAGCTTTTTGCGGTATTATTTTTTTTCATGCTTTTTGTTCTCGGGATCGGCACCTTAGCGGCACTACAAAGTGCTTTAGTGACAATTATCTGTGACCAATTCAAATTAAAAAGGTTCTGGCTTGTTTCATTGATAACAACAATAATCGAATTTGGCATTAGTATATTATATGTGACGCCGGTGAGTTGCACTTTGATCATATCTAATAAACCAATAATTATTCGATTAATTTGTGTGTGTGGTTTTCAATTTATTAGGGTGGACAATGGATTCTTAATCTTGTGGACTATTTCGCTGGAACTTACATAGTATTCTCTCTAGCAGTTTTTGAAATAATCGGTATAACATGGTTCTATGGTACGGAAAGTATTCGTTTTGAGTAGTTTTATCTTTTAACATGTATGTAACATTAGACCTACGATTATTTTCCATGCATTGTTGTTTTTCTATTACCACGCATGTACAAACCTTCAAACTTCTACAAATATACATAGTACTTGTATAATTTCATTAACATAAGTATATATGGATGTATGTATATGTAGGTCTGCGTAACTTCTGTGATGACGTGGAATTCATGACCAACCGAAAAGTGTCCATTTACTGGCGGCTTTGTTGGGGCATAATAACTCCATTACTATTGGCGGTCATTTTTATATATTCACTTGCGGTCATGGAACCTTTAACATATGCAGGGTGGTCATACCCCTCTTCTGCCGAAAGTAAGTAACTTATATGTATATGTATGTTTAATGTGGTAGAACTTTTTGTGATTTTTTATGTTTTTAGCATAATCATGTCTTTCATATGAAATCATCCAGATATACATATATAATAAAGAATGCATTCATATTAATCATTACAGTTGTCGGCTGGATATTACTCTTACTTGGATTTCTTCAATTTCCGTTGTGGGGTATTTGGTACTTATATATTCATAAAGAAGCTACCTTTAGAAGAGTAATTATATAAAATTAAATTGTTTTATACATAAACATTCACGTTATTGTAAGAATTGTTTACATTTTAGACAATCAAAAAATCGATATCTCCGAGTCAGCAGTGGGGCCCAACAGATCCAGAAATATATGTGGAATGGCTGCAGCACAAGGAATCTCTGAAGAGGTTGCGGGAAGAAGAGAGAAATGAAAAGGCGCTTAGCAAGTTTAAGCAAAATATTTATTATCTAATAGGCATATCGAAATAAAGTTGATAAATGGCAATATAAGTGAGTAATGTGTACCATATCTCTTCGATATGCATATATGCGCATGGTTTTTCAATAAGGGTGATATGATTTACTTAAAACAAAAAACACTAATTCTTTAGGAAATTCAAATGTTGTTTTTTTAATGTTAAGTACAATCGATACAATTATATTTTGAATATAACATCATTCAAATGGGTTTCACGATTTCTTTTGCAGGAACGAATTCGATGAACCAAATTTTCGAGTACTTTTTCCACTAAATCAAGCCGTCTGTCATGAATATCACCTTCAATATTGACTTCTAAAGCTTGAAGAGAATCTGGTTTATTGCTAAAGACCAATAACTTCAAATATTCGAGTAATGAAGTAGTCTAATGGTGTTAAATCTCAACACTATCACAATTTCTTGAAATAATCGCAATCGGACATAAATAGTTATCATCGATTAATACCGCTCTCCATTGACAGCAACGGTGTCACTAGCTTCATTTCGAAAGAAGTGTGGACCGATGATTCCACCAGACCAAAAGCTACACCAAAGTGTCAATTTAAATGAATGTAATGATTATTCATGAATAATTTTTTGGATCCATTTTCGAAATCGGCCAGGTGTTGGGTTAAGACAGTCCCCATTCTTGAGAACGTCTTGAAATCAGCAAATATGTAAATTTATTTGTAGTATGTTCTTTTATGTTGTTCAACAAATGAACGTTCATACAGTTAATAAAAAAGAGAAGTATTAAGTGAATTGTTTTTGTTATATTATTATTCTATTATGCCTTTTTAAAATGAATCTGCTTGCCTGCTAGTCCGACCTGTGCCCAAAGTGAGGGAGGACGGGGAGATAAATATCCATTTTAGACACTGTTAATTTAATATGTTTATTTACTATACTCCGATTTGTAAAAACTAAACATCAAAGTATCGTTATACAGATATTGTGTCATATTAACTTGTTTACTATGATGACTTTATTAAATTGAAAATCTTTTGGCATAACTGTTTTATTTTTCCTTCGTTATTTCGGTTTGCACTCTCTTGTGCACATTTTGCTTTGTATGCAATCCAATCCTGTCTATTTTTTTCTTTAGAAGGACCCCATTTAGGACTTGATCTGATAGATGAACGAATTGACTAGAATTTTAAAATATAAAGTTTGTTCATTATATGTTTTAATAATACATATGATTGTGCTCGAAAACTTACATTCCATATTCCTTCATTCCTATGAGTAGAAATACTCCATATAGCCCAGAGAGGAAATTGAGCCATTCCAATCGTAAATAGAATCCATCCTGAAACTAAAATATAACAAAAAACTCTATAACCAAAGTATTGTACTGGGTTCATGTTAAGGGTAAAAGTTTAAGATATACTCATACTATAGGTATACTACAATATATTGGGTAATCTTTTCGTATTATGTCAATAAATTTCGTTGCAGTCGTATATCTCCAGTGCTACAAATCACATTGTGTAAAATCATATAGTATTGGAAAGGTGAGATTTTAAGCTTAATTCAACCAAATTAAATTAAATTCGGGTTAAAAGTAAAAAAAAAGTTACAGCTGCTCAAAAATTAGTGAAAGTAATGAAGAAATTCCCTATATTTTGAAACTTTTGTATAAAAACGGGGAGAATGCCACGCAAGCCACCAATGAAATTTGTGAAGTTTACGGAGACGATGCTACACTAGTTCGTGTAGCACACCAATGGGTCGCTCACTTCCGTTCTGGAAATTTCGATATGAAAGATGCACCTCGCTTGGGACGACCTGCCGTTGAAAAAGTCGATGAAATTATGGAAAATATTGACTAGGACCGACACATAAGCAGCCATGACATCGCTAAGGAACTTAACATTCATCATCAAACGGTTTTGAATCATAAAAAAATAGGATGGTTACAAAAAGAATCTCGATGTTTGGGTACCACATGAATTGTCTGTGAAAAATTTAATAGACCGAATTAGCATCTGTGATTCTTTGCTGAAACGAAATAAAATCGAACCATTTCTGAAGCGAATGGTAACAAAAGATAAAAAGTGTATCAAATACGACAATAATATGGAAAACAGATCATGGTACAAGCGTGGGGAAGCTCAACAAATGGTCGCAAAGTCAGAATTGACGCCTCGAAAGGTTGTGCTAATCCTTTCCTGGGATTGGAAAGGAATCATCCACTATGAGCTGCTTCAGTCTGGTAGAACGATTGATTCTACATTTTACAACAAGTGATGAGATTAAAGCAAGCAATCGAAAAATATGGGCAGAACAACAGAAAAGGCTTTGCCTTCCATCAGGACAACTCTAGACCACACACATATTTGATGACTTTGCAAAAATTGGGAGAGTTTGGCTGGGAAGTTTTGATGCATCCACTATATAGCCCTGACGTTGCACCATCGGACTACCATTTGTTCCGATCAATGCAGAACTCCCTTAATGGAGTAATGTTGGCTTCAAGAGAAGCCTGTGAAAATTACTTGTCGCAGTTTTGCGCCAAGAAACCAAAAAATGGCAAAAAGTGGTCGGCCAAAATGGTCACATATTCGAAATTGTAATTAATATCTGAAATGAAACCAAAACAAACCCGAAAATTGCTAAAACTAAAATTAAGCCGTTCGTACAATGAGTACTGCAAATATGTCACGTCTGTATTATGACTAAGATCAAAAGTGGAAGCCGCGGCGTCATGGTTTGATGTACCATGGTTGTTCAAATATCTTTGAACATGCTTATCGTAGATAATGTTGAGGCAGTACAAAACGTACTTAACATACAATACATAAACAATCGTTTTTATGTGTGTACATGCATTACTCATTCAATTAACAATTATGAATACAACTAGCATTGTTAGCTAAATGTATGTATGTATGTAAAAATAAATTCATATACCTGTAGTATCATCACACACATACGCACATGCATTGAGTTGTACAATTAAAAACAACCCCATGTCGTGTGTCACTATATATACACAAACATACATATGTATATACATACATTTGATTAAATATGTAGATTTAAAAAATATATAAAAAGTAAAGAAAATCAAAATAAAAATCAGAATGAAAAATATTTTCATTTGATATTAAATAGTCTTTTTTATCTCGCACTAGCGGTAAGGTGGGAAAGGTACGTGCAGCGCAACACAATTTTTTTGCTCTGGTTATATAATATTATGTAATGTTCTTAAAAAGAACTGTTTTAAAATACAAAAAATTAATAAAAAATTTAAAAAAGGCGGAAAGTAATTTAGAAAAATTAAGCATTACAGTTTCTCTAAAAAAAAACAAAAGACTTCTGGCCATAAACTACTAAAAAAAAAAGTAAACATTTTTATAATTTTTTATTTTAATTTTATTTATTTATTTTTATTAATATGTATATGTATTTTTTTTTTTTTTTGAGAAACTGTAATTATTAATTTTTCTAAATTTTACACATATGAACGCCAAACCCTTTGAGGGTTTTACTATACTGACCTAGCACCATCACCCTGACTTGGAATTTCTCACCCCCCAGATTAGCTGTTGTACTGTGTAGTTGTCAATGGAAAAAATAATGAATTTTCTTGGTATTTTTCTGAAAATTATAATTATATATTATATTTATTCTTTTTAAGTTTGCACATGTTCTTATGTATGAAATTTTTTTCACAGTTTCTGTGAATTTTCAACATTTCCATCAACCTGCAAAATGAGTATAGAAAATTTCACGACCTTTAATTAAGTAGCTTAAGCATGATGATCGGACGACAGAAAGGATTTTAATTTTTAAGCGTGTACATATTATTAGAAAAAGATTTCAAATACTCTAAACACGTGTGTATTAACACACATGTATTTTTATGTATGAATTATTTTGACATTCACATAATTGAGATAAAAACTATTCTATCTTTATGTTGGATTAAACTGGAGATGTTTGTATATATTTTACTAAAGTCGGTTCAGTATGTTAGGAGTGAATTAGGTTATTTAGAAATATGAAATATGAATTAGCCTTACCATTTGCAGCGTCTGGATACAGCTTAGCACTATAAGTCAAAGGCTCGATGGATGACAGCGAGTATACAAAAATTACGATCATTGACAATGGAGTAAGAACTGCCCAACACACCCGCCAGTAAAAAGACACCTCACGCTTCGTCATGAATTGAACATCATCACAAAAATTGTTTATCCCTAAAAAAAAGTATTGCAATTCGTAAAGCCATAATGAAATAGTGTATTCACTACACACTTAAGATAAGTATGTGGTTTTATGTTAAATACATACATATGTGGAAGCATATGTATTTTGTTTCTTTTAATATCTAATCATAGCAATAATAAACAAGTAAGAAAGACCTAAGTTCGGGTGAATTTGAACATTTTTTACTCTAGCAAGGATCAGAGCCGTAGAAAAACACCCAATATATTAAATTTAATAAGTTGAGGTACCTATGTTTATTTTAGTACCTATGGCTTGGATAAGAACCAAAATATAGTTAAGAGACTAAATCTACGACCTATAATATACATATGTTAATAAGAAATCAAATATGATTGCAATCCTTTCACCGCTTCATCGAATAATGAATTAATTTTTTAGCAACATTTTTATGCTGCTGCAACATGTACATACATAGCTACGAGTAAAAGAGTTCACTTAATAGTTGTTTGTAGAGTTTTGCTTGGAAAGTAATAAGACTGAATCGTTTTAAAAAAATTTATTGAACCAATCGTTACAGTTCTTTAAAAACTTTCAAAATAGGCTCCTTCTGTGTCGATGCATTGGAAGGCGTCACGGAAGGCATTCTAATTTCACACATGTTCAAATTTTCTTGGCACACTTCCCCTCGCCGCACTGGTCATCTGTGAGCACTTTTGGGACCATCTTCGCGCACACCTTGCGCATGTTCAAGTGCTCCATCACAATGTCATGAACCCATTGTCGGTGTCTGTCGAAGTCGCAGGCAAACCATTATTGAAAATAAACGTCATTCTGACTTGAAGAGTAGAAGAGGTAACTACGCATATATCTCACATATTGACCGATATTTTCTGTCAAAAGTCAACTATAGGTACTGTGGTCCACATATTCGGTACTTAGGCGCTTGACAGTTTTTCAACGATTTGGACAATTTTTGGTCATAAAGCATACTTTGAAGGCACTATTCGTGCAAAGTTTTATCCCAATGTATTCATTCATACTTAACAGAATCAAAAATTCAGATATTAGTTATATGGGGCCTAAAGCAAGTTTTCACCAAGCTTATATATTTGCCGATATACATACTTATGTGGTATAAAGTAAAGCGGAAGTTCGAAAATAATTGTATTAGGCATATGGGTGCTAAGCAAAGTATTGACTTTTGTTATACAGACACACTATTATCAGAAGAAAAAAGCGGGCGAGGCTACAATGTGCGCAAGAGGAGTTGAAAATATTTGTCATGCTCCCACTTTTTAAAGATTTCGATTCGTTGTAAAATTACAGTTCTATGGCTTAATTGGCAGCTTCGTTATGACAAGTTCCAGGTTCCCGATTAATGGTAATTTTATCTAAAGCAGTGAGGTGCCAAGCCCAACGTCCACATTTAACTCATCCTATCCATCCTAAAATTTGCACATGTCTTTCCTCTTGACTACTTTTTCAACTTTCTGTAAATCAAAATTGCATTTTTCTCGTTTGTGATAGTTATATACAATATACTGCTCATCTTAATGGATTACTCTCATATCTGTATATCTAGACTTTGGCAAGCTTACCATATATCCATGAAATACTGATCGTTTCTAAAATCGCTAGGCCAAAAATAACAAAAGTTCCTCCATAAAAGTCCACTAAATTTAATATCCATTGCCCTCCCTGAAAGCGAAAAATAATTTAAATATATATTAATATTACATAAATATCTAGTGGTGAATATTCACTACCGGTGTAACGTATACTATGCTCGCGAGAAATCCACATACACATGTCACCAGTGCTACTTTCCAGTATCGAAGTGATTTAAATTGATCGCATATTATTGTGACAATTGTACAGTGTAGCGCCACAATGGATCCAACCCCCAATACGAACAGCATGAAAAAGAAAAGTATGGCGAAAATCTGTGGAACTGCTTGAAATTTTGCAATGGCATCCGGATATGAAATGAAGGCAAGACCAGTACCACTTTTGACGACCTCTTTGATGTCTGTAATTTGAAGGTTATGAGCCAAATTTCCAAGAATGCCAAAAATAGATACACCAGCCAGTAAGCTTGTAAAGGTATCTAATGTTGTAACTATCATAGCATCCCTGAAAATATAATTCATTATATATGTAGGTATTTATATCTTCATCATATAACTGTACGTATATCCCCTATATGTATACTCACAATCATAATAAATATAGTTTAAACAAGTATGTAAGGGCTAAGTTCGGGTGTAACCTAACATTTCATTGGATTTTCCAATTTACTTCATACCGCATGTATCGTCCAATATGTATGCTATCTTAACAAGAGTAAGTGGGAATTTTTCTCTAATAATGGTGCATCGGTTTCTCCTAAAACGATTGAAATTGGATGAAAATCTGCTCCCAAATAACTAATATAAGAATTTTTAAACATCCGGTTGACTTTACACCATATACTATATTGGTGATGGTATGTTTGGCAGTAAAATGAATCAGTCAATTTAATTATAATCTAATCAGAGAATGATCCCAAGTTGTTGAAATATGTATATTCTCTAGCAGGGTGAAAGGATTCGTAGAAGACGTTGTGAACGCTTACTCCGACACGGAGGTAAAAGAAAATGTGTTGTAAAGAGATGCTTACTGCCATTATTTTCGTTAATTACAGTTTAAAAAGATCTTTCGTATCAGACGCGATCTTTATGTCGTGATGTCGCGTTATGTCACAAGAAGCTACAAAGAAGGAAGAATACAAACATCAGCCATAACTTACGTGTTTGCATTTTTCTGGTATACTGCTATAAAGCATATCTGTCAAGAACAGAAGGGGTCTCACTATCTGTCCACACTGAAACAAAAACAGTCTTAATAAGTAAGGAAGGCCTAAGTTCGGATGTAGCGTAACATTTTATACTCTTGCAACTTGCAAGGATAACAGCCGACTAAATACATACCTTCAGATGGAAAATGTAGCGAAAGGGTTCAATAATTGTTCGACGAAATTGTGAATGGATTACAATCAAAGCGAAAATTATACTAAATCATCCTCGATTTTATCTATTTCAGCCAATACCACATACCATTAACATACCACAGTATATTTAAATGCTCTCTCGGTTTCATTAAGGTACCTCACATACCATCACCTATCTACAAGTTTATTGAGTAAAGTCAACAGACGTCACTTGCGATGGCTCAAATCAAAGACATTATTCTTGCAAAGCTTTATTCCGCTAATGTTATGTTATGTTAATTGATGCTTTGTCAGATGGAATTTCAAATTGCTTATTTTTTTTTTTTGTTTAGAATATATATACTAATATGTATATATTAAATCTATTAAGGGACAGGGCCACGCGCTTTTTTTTAAATTTTCAATACGCAGGTGCCCTTCTTTATTGTGATTCGTTGTGCCAAATTTGAGTTCTTTATCTTAATTTGCTGCTTAGTTGTGGCACTTAAGAGGATTTTCTTTAATGGCGTTTCGTGGGTGTAGTTGTGGTTCGATTGCGCCATCTACAATACCAAACTTCATTAGATGTCAAGGAACATATCTACTAAAGTTCAACAAGATATCTCAATTTTAAAGTTACAGCTGGCACGGACGGACCGGACAGACAGACAGTCACCCGGATTTCAGCTCGTCACGTCATCCTGATTATTTATACAAGGTGTGTTCCAAAGTAAACAGGACTTTTTGAATCTAGCGCCCCTGGTTAGAGTCTGGTACCTTTATGATTTCATGACATTTCATTGATTGGAAGTGGAGTTTTTGCGTTTTAAGTGTCAGTATGTTTGTGTTATCGGTGCGAAAATGAACTTCGAACAAAGAGCCAACCTTAAATTTTTTTTTTGAAGTTGGTAAAACTTTTAGCGAAACGTTTCAATTGATTAAACAAGTTCATGGCGATGATTGCATATCCCATAGCAAAGTGCACGAGTGGTTTCAACGTTTTCAAAGTGGTCGTGAGGACATAATGACGATCAACATGTGAATTCCATCGAAACTGTGTGTGAATTCATCAAAAATCAGCCGAAATCATCATTGAAATTCATGGAATTGGAATTGAACATCTCCAAAACATTGATTTATCACATTTTGACCGAACATTTGGGCTTATAAAAGGTGTGTGCACGGTTTGTTCCGCACAAATTGAATGACGACCAAAAATTGCTCAGACTCCAACATTCGAAGGATGATTATTTGACCAAAAATCACATTTTAACCATTAACCACTCCACGTATTCACCTGATATGGCTCTTCCTTTTCGGAAAAATGCTTTTGCCCATGAAAGGAAAGCGTTATGCAGACTTGGAGTTCATTCAAAAGGCTTACACCGGCATACTGACGACTATACCGGCCAACGAACTAAAACACTCGTTCGATATGCTTTTGGACCGTGCAAAAAGCTATGTATTAAAGCAGAAGGAGACTATTTTGAATAAAATAAATTGATTTTGCCGAAAAAACCATTTGTTCTGTTTTTTTTATAAGTAGTTTAATGCCAAAAATATGTGAAATTAATAAATGAGTTACCCGAGTCCACATATAGTACTATGTACATATAATTATCTCGGTTTCTCTAACAAACCGTATTCCAAATATAGCGGTCAGTGTTGAGTTATATACATAAATATAAAATAGCTTAGATTCTGGATCCTCTGGTTGACGTTTTACACCTTAAGGTATTTACCTAATATTTAGTCCTGGCAAGTTGCAAAAGTATAAAATATTGTAAGCGAACTTAACCTTTCCCTACTTTTTCAGACTACCTCTTCGTTTAATGCACTTTAAAAGTATGGTTTTTACCATACTCTTGATTATTTTGTTACAGTTCCATTGGTTGTCTGTGTCACCAAAAAAAGTTGCAAGTATAATTATAAATTTAAGTTGCTACTTTCTAGCTTACCTGTAAATGCAGTGATCGAAATGATTATAAGAAGAAAACATAACTATGGGACCAAGTCCAACTGCCAGAGAGAAAAAGCATTGTACCACAGCCTCCTTCCACACCTGTAAAATATATTTATATGAAACTTATAATATACGTAATTATTAAAATATTTCTGCAACTTCTATATAAAACGAGTCAATTAAAATTATCATCATTAAATACAACAATTACTCTTATTACTGTTTAATTGCCTACTTTTGTAAACTTTACCCAAGAGGTAAGTAATTTCTGTAAAATTCAGACTACTGCGTGAACGGATGCAATAAACATCGTCCGCCTCCACAAAATAGTAACTATGTATTTCAGATGGGATTTTGATTTTTCATAAGAGATTAGATACATTGTAGTAACAAATTAGCTACAAAATAGTATAACGTAAGCGACATAAAATGAAATAACTTTATTCTCCTGAACGAATATAGTAGGTAAACGATGGTATGTGTATGTATATTTGTCCAACCCAATTTCTGTCGTAAGAAAAATGCGACATTAATTGTCCTAATAACATAATATAGTTTAAAGAAGTAAAGATGTGCCAATTTTGGGCATAGCCGAACATTTCATACTCTTGCAACTTGCCATGATTAAAGCCGGGGTAATACTCTCATGTACTTTGGCTTGTTAGTTATATGGAGTCTAGGCGAGTTTTCACCCTCAATTCACGATCAATTAAGATAACTCACATATTGGCCGATATATGTGGTATACAGTCCAACAGAAAAAATCTTTATATTAGGCATATGGGGTATAACAGAAGTATTGACCCGATTTAAACCATTTTTGATAATCAGAGATACTATAGTAATATTTTCGGTAAAAAGAAAACTAAAGACTCTGGGGTCCACATATTCGGTACCCACGTGCTTGAAAAGTTTTGCTTCCATTTATACTATTTTTGGTCATAAGGTGGTATACTTCAAAGGCATTATTTCAAATATTTACTCCGTTATATTAATTACTTATAATTGTGTTGTATGGAAGTAGACGTGGTTGTATTCTGATTTCACTCATTTTCACACTGTAATACGGTTATGTCATCCTACATTATACATCCTATATCGGCCAATATGTGATTTATCTTAATAAAATAGATAAACATGTTTTTGTATAACGGTGTAACTTTGTGTCTCGAATGGATAACATTTTCGAACACCCGGCTTACTTTACTCCATATATTTGGTGATTGTACGTGAGGAACCTTGATGAAACCTTGGGGGATTTTATTAGCTTGTGGTCTTTTAATTACATGTAATATTGGAAAAATATAGACAAAAATTGGATCAATACTGTCTCCTATATACCTAATATAAAATCTTCAAACTTTCGTCAAAATTAACTGAACATATGAAATTGAATATATTATAGTTTAATGCCAAAAATATGTAAAATTATTATTATTTATGTATATATAAATTTGCTTGGATTCCAATGCTCTGGTTGACGTCTTGCTTCTTAAGGTATTTCTCTAGCTTTCATCCTTGCAAATTGCAAGAGTATAAAATGTTCAGTTACATCTGTTTATCCTTTTTTATAAGAATCTTTAAAAGCTGGATTTTTAGCCTTTTAAACCATATTTATTATTTAGCTTTACGCTTTCTTTTCACTTTCTCTTTCTTTAAGAATGTGTGTTGAATAAATTTGTTATTCAAATGAGAACATGGAAAGTTGTTGCTTTTAGCTGGGTTTTAAGGTTTTTTATACTCTCGCAACATGATGCACAGAACATAATATCTTGATGAAACTTGGTATACGTATTCATTATACTTATATATATAGATACATGTATAGTATATATTACAATATATGCATTTGATATTCAAATTAATGGTATGCCCTTTCAGGGAATTAATTTTTTTCCAACGTACTGATTCCTATCCTAATTTCCTAATTTTATTGAACCGTTTTATAAATGTGATCGTGCATTATGCACAGCATAGAATATAAATAGCATACCTTTGGATTAAGTAGTTCATGCCAATTTGGTTCTAGGAAAAACATTATTCCTTTTGCCGCTCCCTCCAGTGTAACTGCACGCACTAGTAATGCCACGAGTATTACGTAAGGAAACAGAGCCAAAAAATAAGCCGCTTTGCCGGAACTTTTTACGCCTCTCATGATAACCAAGAAAATTACAATCCACGAGACAAAAAGTGTTAAAGTTAATTTCCATTCTGGCATTCCTAGTCCATCCTCAATGTTTTCCTTTTCTTTTATAACCTCTTTTCTGTAGTTTGTAAAGAAACATAATAAATAAAACATGTACATATATACATTTAATGTAATGGTTGTATATATTCCTATATGTTGTTGATTAATTAAAAAGTATTAAACAATATATAATTGGGGCGCTTGTTTCAAAACTTACAAAAAGTAGAGCTCAGAACTGCTTTGTAGATGCATTGCGGGGTTTTCAATACTGCTTTCTCTCCCATCTCCAATTGGATTTGAATTGATACAATTGTTACCCCATTCGGATCTACAATATGTCCACGGAAGCACCGATTGACATGAAACTATCAGGTAATATAATGTCAATGCCAGAAGAGATGAGTAGTAAGTGATAATGCAAATTGTAGCGAACGCTTGACCATACCCTATGCCTACAAATAAAATAACCTAATTATATAAAATCAGTGTGAAAGTTGTTATTGGTATAAATATGTACATACCTACGAAAGAGGGGCAAATGCTCCAAATCTTCACCGAACCTTTACTTGAGAACTGACCCAAAATCATTTCGAGATAATACATTGGCTTTCCTTAAAAGAAAATACCATTTTAGCAGTTATTATATTATTTTTATGGAAGCTTACCTATTATGAAGAGAACGATAATATATGGAATCAAAAACGCTCCTCCACCATTTTCGTAAGCTGTAAAAGGAAATCGCCATACATTCCCAAGTCCAACAGACATTGATATGCATGACATGAGAAATTCTAACCCGTTTGACCAATTGGGACGTTCAATTGAGTCTTTCCCTTGAAATTGTTTACTTTCTTTATCATTTTTTCTGCGCATCTATAAATGAAGAATATTAATTTTAATATTTGATTATTTAAGGTGTGTCTAAAATGTTTACATCAATTTTTATACTCATGCAACATGTTGCTGCAGAGTATAATAGTTTTGTTCACTTAACGGTTGTTTGTTATATACAATATAATATATATACATAAATGATCAGGATGAGGAGGCGAACTGAATTCCGAGTGACTGTGTGTCTGTCCTTCCGTCTGCCCGTTCGCCCGTTGAAGCGATAACATGATTAAAAATGTATCTATCTTTATGAAGATTTGTACATGTGTTCCTTGGCAAAAAAGTAAGGACGAGTTCGTAGATGAGGGCACAAAACCCCTTCAAACGAAAACCTATAAAATGCATAACGAAGCACTAAAGAAGATATAACACCGGAATTTGGTTCAGGGGATTGCAATAATAAGGGTTGAGAATTATTAAAAATTAGGGCTGGACTTCTAATATGTTTATTTTACTATTCAAGCTACCATATATCACTCAAATTTGCTCAGCTTAAATTATTTCGATATTGTTTCGATAAAGTGAAAATAAGTGAAATCGGACGATATCCACGCCCACTCCCCATATAATGTTTTTTTTTTAAATTTAAGTATAATGTTACTGATGTTATTATTTTATTCTAACAAACCTTAGCCGTATATAGCGGCCAGCGTGTGAGTTATCTAATATAGTACTTTACAAAATTCTCGAGTCACGGTGTTTGCTGCAAAACTCCTCTGAAACTCGCTGCATTGATTTTGATGTGCTTATTGGGTAGATCTGAGAATCGGCCAGCATGCATTTTTCATACCTTTAAATTTGAATAGTGTTCACCTCAATTTTTTAAGACAAATTTTAATTTTTTATGATTCAGCATTTTATTTATACTAACTGCGATTTGCACATTTTGATTTGGTTCATAGACAAAATACGTCGTGAGGAAGTTCCAGTCTACTGATGAGTTACTAACAAAATGATTCATGGCCCATGCGGAGATCTGAATCGTTCATCCCTTTCTTGGTAGACAGAATATTTAGAAAGCGTTTCCCTAAAAATGTTCCCAACAATACGGTCACACATGTTGACGGATATACAATACAGGTATATCCTCGAAAAGGAAATACCAATAATGACGGTCAATCATACATTAAAAATATCAATAACTCAGATATTGGTTATACAGGTTATTGACATAACCTACAAAACGACGCTATCCATAATTAATTTGTATATTGCGTTCAACAGGTATAAACGTGTAAACATGGAGTTCACTAACGACGAAATTCGCGCTATTTTAAAGTTTTCCTTCGTTAAAGGCAAATCCAAGAATGCCACGTACTCAATTTTGTCGAGATCGATTGGTCGGGTCCCGAGATATGGGATTTCACCTAAAAGTCAAATTGTCAAATTTTCTCTGGGCAAGACGAAATATCTCCTACCACCAAGCAAACAGTTGTCGTACTCGCGATTAGGCTCCCATGTCACTGTTGAGTCATAACTTCGACCTCGCCTTCGCCTATCTTGGAACCAACATTAACAGCATCAACAACGTCAACCTCGGAATCCAACGCAGAATACCATATTTAGGCATTATTCGCGCACATTTTTATCCGGTTAAATTCATTGCTTCTTGACTTGTACACAGGAAAGATGGAAAAGTCAAATGAAATTTAAAATTGGTTGTAGTTTAACAATGGAATGTCACTCACCGAATTTGGTTGAAATCGGTAGCGTGGATCCTCAGATATGTATGTGTTTTCACCTAAAAGTGGGCGGTGCTACGCCCATTGACCAATTTTGACCACGGCTCCAATAAAACCCTATCACACCATCGCGATGGTAAATGATTAAAATATATGTACATTAAATTTATTAGGGGATGGGGCCACTTCTGCATTTTAAAATTTTTTGTCCACGGGTGCCACTTGCTAATGCGATCCCCCATGTAAAATTATAGTTATGGAACTTTATAGGTTTTCGATTAATGGCGCTTTACGGGCATGGCAGCCCATCTATGAACTCATATTTTTTTGTCTCAAGATTCATCAAGATATCTCAATTGTTATTCAAGTGGAAATAAACATTTACTTGAAACAGGAAGATTATTATATTAAATATAGTAATCTGTATACAGTTTAAGATCATGATGGAAAAATGTGAAATAGACCTTCTAATATCAAATGCTACTAAATTGAAAAAAAAATACATTATGAAACGCAGAGTATCGTTGCTTTTTCCGCTGTTTCCTCATTTTCCCAGTTACAAAATTTGTCTATGTCAGAGGACGAAGTCACAACACTTTTACCTACCTACTGCATTTAAAATTTCTTACTGAGTTTTCTTCCTTACCGACGCTTTGTGGCGCTGATTTCACCAAAGTGCCAAGAAACGTGTAATATATACGAAATTGTAACAGGCTTTAATCGATGTGGATTACTTCAAAGTGTTACAAATGACTTTTGGAGAGTAAAAACATTGTTCTCTGTGCAACATGAGATTATCAAGTTTAACGAGTACTCATATGGGCAAACATACAAATATTCAAATGTAAATATTTCAATTTAAGAGTAAAAGCAAGAATATATATAATATAATGTAAATAATTAAAAATTCACACAGGTAATGTTAATACCGGTTTTTAATAACTCAACTTAAAAGTTGTATTATACTCTTGCAACATATTGCTACAGAGTACAATAGTTTTGTTCACCTAACTGTTGAATGTATCACCTAAAACTAAGCGAGATAGATATATATAGGGTTATATATACATATATATATATAAATGATGAGGATGAAGAGCGGAGTTGAAATCGGGGTGACTGTCTGTCTGTCCGACCGTGAAAACTATAACTTGAGTAAAATTGAAGATCTTGATAAGACTTGCTACGCATGTTCCTTGGAAAAAAAGTAGGACTGAGTTCGTAGATAGGCGTAACGGGTAGTGGTCTCGTCCACAAAACGCCATTAATCGAAAACGTATAAAGTAGCATCGCTAAATACTATAATAAGATATAGAACTCTAATTTGGCGAAGGGGATCGCAGTAGCAAGGTGCACCTGTGGGCTACAAATTTTAAAAAGTGTACGTGGCCCCGCCCTCTAATAGGTTTAATATGTATATCTCCTAGACCATTAAAGCTACAATCGCCAAATTCACTCAAGACAAATCCATTTAGCACCCCTACCGATACTGTAAATTTTTTTGTAATCGGGAAATAACCCCGTTAACTCTCCATATAGCGGTACTGTTGAGAACTACTAAAAGCGCAATAAATCCATATTTAAACACGCTAGAGATCTATAATTGACTTTTATCCGAAAATATCGGTCAATCTATTCATTCAGAGAAAATCCTATCCCGATAATAAAAACTCAGTGTATTAAAAATGTGCTAAATCGGTCTTATCTGAGCCCCCATATACGTAATATAAAGACTTTCGAACTTCCGGGTGACTTTATACCGCATATATCGGCCAATTTGTGAGTTATCTCAATGAAAATGATTGAGTGAGTCTGTTTTTATACCCTGAACAGGGTATATTAAGTTTGTCACGAAGTTTGTAACACCCAGAAGGAATCGTCGGAGACCCTATAAAGTATATATATAAATTATCAGTATGTCGAGCTGAGTCGATTTAGCCATGTCCGTCTGTCTGTCCATCTGTCCGTCTGTCCGTCTGTCTGTATATATACGAACTAGTCTCTCAGTTTTTAAGATATCGTTTTGAAATTTTGCAAACGTCATTTTCTCTTCAAGAAGCTGCTCATTTGTGGGAACGACCGATATCGGGCCACTATAACATATAACTGCCATACAAACTGAACGATCGGAATCAAATGCATGTATGGAAAACTTTCACATTTGACAAGATATATTCACGAAATTTGGTATATGTTATTTCCTAAGGCCACAAGGTAATTTCCAAAGAAATTGTTCAGATCGGTTAACTATAGCATATAGCTGCCATACAAACTGAACGATCGGAATCAAGTTCTTGTATGGACAACTTTCACATTTGACAAAATTTATTAACGAAATTAGGTATATGTTATTTCCTAAGGCAACAATGTAATCTCCGAAGAAATTGAACAAATGTGTTAACTATAGCATATGGCTGCCATACAAACTGAACGATCGGAAACAAGTTCTTGTATGGACAACTTTCACATTTGACAAGATATATTAACGAAATTTGGTATAGATTGTCTTCAAAGACAACAATGTAATCTCCGAAGAAATTGTTAAGATCGGTTGACTATAGCATATAACTGCCATACAAACCCCGAATGATCGTAATCAAGGGCTTGTATGGAAAACTTTCACATTTGACAAGATATATTCACGAAATTTGGTATAGATTGTCTTCTAAGGCAACAATGTAATCTCCGAATAAATTGTTCAGATCGGTGAACTATAGCATATAGCTGTCATACAAACCGAACGATCGGAATCAAGGGCTTGTATGGAAAACTTTTGCTTAAAATAGATAAAATTGGGCGAAAAATTGTCCTACTAGCCCCTATGTAACTAAAATCAAATTTTTATTTAGTATGTAGCATGTGGTCTGTGTTACTGACAAATATAGATAAAATCGGTTCAATACTAACCCCTCCCATATTTTCCGAAAGGAATTTTTCGGACTTTGATTCTTGCAAGAGTATAAAATGTTCGGTTACACCCGATCTTAGCTCTTCCTTACCTATTTTAAATTTAGATTAATGTGAACCTGCTGAAACTATTCTATAGAATGTGGTGCCAGATATTACAGCTTTGTAAAATAAATTTCGCTGGTAAAAACATGAAGTAAATTTTACTATTGTGTAACCAGAATGTCATATATGTTCATATGTGGGTTAAACATGGGTTGTATGTACCATAAGTATAAGTATAACAAACAGAGGTTGCACATAAAATTTACTTTATAAAACTGCATTAAAGAATTATACCAATGCACATTGTAACTTGAGTAAAAAACTTTTTACAAGTGTTCCTTGGCATCATAAGAGCATCAGTATTGTAGATTGGTAGAAACGGATAACTTCTTCGTTCAGAAAAACATACAATATAAAATGCCATGTCTAAGCCACAAATTAAGATACAAAACTGTAATTGGTACATCACAATATTGCAGGGCAACAATGGTTTAAAGTTTTTTAAAGTATGGGAGATTGTTGTAAAGCTCCGACATCATCTCTTATTATCGTAGTATTGAGTCAAGCAAACTCGTTGGAATTTTTGTTATAGAAAAAATCGCCTGAAAAGCTTTTCGCGTCGTAAGCGAACAGGTGCCAAACACACATCAGTTAACATATGGAGATCAAAATACAAAGTGCCACAAAATCGAATCAATACGTCCCTTAGCTCTCATATACCTAATATAAATATTTCCAAACTTCTATTTAATTTTATACTGCATCTATCGATCAATATGTAAAATAATCCTAATGAAATTCAAAAATAATCTCTTTCTAATAACAGTAAATCCTCTCGCCTAAAATGAATGAAATTCGATCTAGACTTCTCCTAGTCCCCATACACCTAATATACGGATTTTCAATCATCCGCTTGATTTTACACCTTCTATATTGGTCAATCTGGTATAAGAAAATATATAAGAATTTCAAACTTCACGTTGGCTTTATACCATATATGGTATGAAGGTCAATATGTAAGATACATATGGAAATTCTTCCCGCAATATTTGATGTACTTGTAGTCAGATTAATTTTTCGTGAATGGCTCTCCGCAAAGAATTATTTTTACCACTTGTCACTCTATAAAACAACAAGAACAAATACATAATTAAACTAAAAAGATATTTGAAACACCGTTTTTTTACTACTGTGATAAAATTGAAAGGTGAATTTTTTCCATTTCATCGCCTTCAATACCCCTCCCGCTGCAATACACTTATGCCAACGCGTCTTCCAGTCATCATAGCACGTGAGCATCAGAGCCTTCTTCGATCCAGCTTTTATATCCTCAATTGAGTCATAACGGTGTCATTGGAGCCAACATTTTAGATTTGAAACCACATATCTTGGGACCTGCGAAATCATTATAGTATGTAATATATGGGAGTTGGGGTAGTATCGACCGATTTTATCTTTAAACTATCATAACCAATACTAAAAAATGTTCCTAGGTTTCATTATGGTAGCTCACATACAATAACCAATTATATGGAGTAATGAAATTCTTCGAAAATTCTAATAATAGTTATTTGGGGGCTAGATCAATATTATATTTTATATTTTAGGAACAAAGACGCACTGTTATGAGTAAAACACGCTCTGTAACTTTCATTGAAATATCTCACATATTGGCCGATACATGCAGTATAAAGTCACAAGGAAGTTTTGATACACAAAGTTACTATTACAATAAACTTATTAGAGGGTGGGCCCACAACCACTTTTTCAAAATTTTTTGCCTACTGATGGTACTTGCTACTGCGATCACATGTGCCAAATTAGAGTTTTATATCTTAATTAAGTGCTTAGTTAAAGCACTTTATAAGCTTCCGGTTAATAGTGTTTTGTGGGCGAACTTGTATTTTTTTTTTACTAAGGAACGCGTATACCAAGTTACATCAAGATATCTCACTTTTTACTCAAATTACAGCTTGCATGGACGGACGGACGGACAGACAGACTGTCACCCGGATTTCAACTTTTCTCATCATCCTGTGTGTGTGTGCATATGTATAACTCTATACCTATGTACCTTGATTAGTTTTAGGTGATACATACAACCGTTATGTGAATAAAAATATTATACTTTGTGGAAACATTTTGCAAGAGTATAAAAAAGAGTTTCACTGCCAGAAATCTATTTTCAGAGGGCCTTCGAAAGATTTATTTAAAACAGATTAAACTCTCTAAATGTATATCTATGTATGTATGATTTTGATATTACTCAGCTATACTTTAGAGCATACATATACGGCATAAGATTTGTTAGAATAATGAAAATCATTATATGTAATATATAGGAGTTTGTGTAATTTCTGGATGAATTTTACATACTTTCGGCATTAGATAGAATATCCAAAATTATGTGTCCGTTCAATTTTGCTAAGATATATTACATATTGACATAGTTCAGCGAATTAAAAGACAGTGGCTACGCTGGCTAGGTCATGTTGTCCGGAGATGAGACGAAAACAATCCAGGTCAAAAACCTTGGTCTCACGCTAGACTCCACTTTGCGGTGGAAGCAACACGTGGACCTGACCTTGGTCAAAGCAACAAAGGCATTAATGGTGTGCAATCGGCTGGCGGGTAAGTCCTGGGGCTGTAAGCCAAGGATTGTTAGGTGGTTGTACACCATGATAGTGCGTCCGATAATCACGTACGGGGCGGTAGCCTGGGCCTCAGTAGCGTCGCAGACCTCGGTAGGAATTAAATTATCGAAGCTGCAGCGGCTAGCCTGTGTCTGCATGACGGGCGCAATGCGCACCTGCCCAACGGCAGCTATGGAGGCCCTTCTTGAACTCACACCGCTGCACTTGGTTATCGGCCAAGTAGCCAAGAGCACGCTTCTGCAAATAACGTCAGAAGGGTTTGGCAAAGGAAAGGTAATATCGTCCCAGAGGATGGAAAAGATTAGCGGTAATATACCAATCGCCCTCCTCCCGAAGGACAGCACTACCAAAACGGTTAACTTCACTAAGAAGTTTAAGGTCACCCTCGGAAGCAAGGATGAGTGGAACAACTCCACCCTGGAACTGCTTCTGAGAAACAGCACTTTGAGGTGGTACACCGACGGCTCAAAAATGTCGGAGGGAATTGGTGCAGGGATCGCGGGTCTACGCACCAAGCTCTCTATACCTATGGGGGAGTTTCCGAGCATTTTCCAAGCGGAAGTCTTTGCCATAAGTCGGTGCATAGATATAAACCTCCATCGCAACTATCGCAATGAGCGGATAGCCATACTTAGCGATAGTCAAGCGGCACTAAAAGCGATCTCCTCCTACGAGATCAAGTCGCTGCTAGTGCAGGAGTGCAGAGAAAGGCTGAACAGCCTTGCGGAAAGAAACCAGGTGCACCTAATTTGGGTGCCAGGTCACAAAGGAATAGCCGGTAACGAACTGGCAGACGAGCTCGCTCGCTCCGCAGCCTCCACCAAAATGGTAGGTCCTGAACCCTTTACAGGGGTGGGTCCCCATACTATAAAGGAGCTACTTCGCAAAGAAGAGAGAGTGTGCAGAGAGAAGTATTGGCAACAAACTCATGGCATGCGGCATGCCAGGTTGCTAATGGGAGGGTACAACATGAGTAGGTTCAAAGTTGTAATCAACCTCCCCAGGAATAAGCTTAGGCTCTTGGTCGCATTTTATACTGGCCACTGCAAGTTAAATAGGCATTTATATAACATGGGCCTATCTTCTTGCACTGACTGCCGGTTCTGCGACATGGAGCCTGAAACACCGGAACACCTGCTGATCGACTGCACAGCAGTCTGCAGACGCAGGATTAAGGCCCTCGGATCCATGTTTCCGGACAGGAATTGCATCGACTCATTAGCACCCAGTAAAATTTTGGAATTCATCGACGTGCTGGGGCTAAGTGAGTCCATGTGATCTAGGAGAGGGCACAATAGACCAAAGGTCGCGGTGCATTCCTCATAAATAAATCTAATCTAGTTAGTGATTGCAAAATTTTATATAATTACTTACTATTTGCACATACATACATAGATGTGTTTACTTATAAAGTCGGTAAACTTTCAATGAAAATTATGCGTCTTAATACACAACATATACAACATGTGTATATATAATCAGTAACACGTTTGCTTTGGGAAAACAATAAAATAAACGGTGCTTTTTAGAATTCCGGGAACTTATTAATTATACTTTTTTACTTACCTCAATACTGAGAACACCATTTTCCGTACTCATTATGTCTTGATTTGCTTAGTATTAATTTATAATAATTTCATTAGATTTTTTAAAAGTACGTATTATACGTTATTTTCAACTTTCTCTGCATATACACAAACACACATTAAAATTTTCAAATGTATTAGGTGCTCCTAAAATCCGTAATCAATAAACATAAAGTCGGCCTTTAAAAATTTATAAAAAATATTAACAAATTTTACATTGAATTAAAGTATTTCTCACTTAGAGTTGTGGATTTGTTGGCGTTCAGAACGGAACTGTTTAAAAGCCTTCTCTTACAATTGTCTTCAAAGCACTGTTTAATTTTGCAACAAGCAAGAGCGTCAATCTTTCGGCTAACACACCAATATTGCCGTGATAATGAAAAAATAATAATAAGAAAACTCCCAGACATAAAAACAAATATTACCTGTGTTTCAATATCTTACAAAAATTTCATGCGCTTAACAATCATATAAACGAACAAATTAAATATGATTTTTTATATGGAAAAGAAGAAAAAACGTTAACTTCGGCTGCACCGAAGCTAATATACCCTTCACAGGTGCATTCCTTTAAGTAACTATGTGTTCAGTTTGTATGGCAGCTATATGCTATAATTAACCGATCTGAACAAATTTTTCGGAGATTATATTATTACCTTAAACAGTAATCCATGCCAAATTTTGTGAAGATACCACGTCAAATGCGATAGTTTTCAATACAAGCCCTTGATTCCTATCGTTCGGTTTGTATGGCAGCTATATGCTATAGTGAGCCGATCTGAACAATTTCTTCGGAGATTGCTTTGTTGCCTTAGTAAATAATCGATACCAAATGAAAAATCGTGAATATATCTTGTCAAATGGGAAAGTTTTCCTTGCAAGAACTTGATTCAGATCGTTCAGTTTGTATGGCAGCTATATGTTATAGTGGTCCGATATCGACAAATGAGCAGCTTCTTGAAGAGGAAATTACGTTTGCAAAATTTCAAAACGTTACCTTAAAAACTGAGGGACTAGTTCGTATATATACAGACGGACAGAAGGACATGGCGAAATCGACTCAGCTCAACATACTGATCATTTATATACTATATATAATTTATAGGGTCTCCGACGCTCCCTTCTGGGTATTACAAATATCGCGACAAACTTAATATACCCTGTTCAGGGTATAAATATGGAAGACGTAAATCAATAAATGTATAAATAAATGCATATGTATGTATGTAAGAACATATGAATAAATAAAGTACCTTAGGTATATAGCATTTACTTATGAATATACGTATGTATGTAGATGAAAGTAATATTTATGAAAGTAAAAAACGGGTTTGTTCTGATGGTACAGATATCAATTGTTCTTATATTGTATGTATATTTAAGTTCACATTGTGAATCATTTCAACATACATATCTTAGACAGCTGTGTGTTTTGTTATGTTTATTACTTATAAACATTAGTCTGACGAGATGAGTTTCTTCCTTGATTTTTGTTAGTCCTTTGGCTTGAGGATATAAGCTGAGATACCCCAAAGGTAAATCAATAAATCCGTTAACCTTACAAAGTGAATTTCGTCAAGAAACTTATGTTGTAACTCTGTAACGAGCAAAATGGATACGGCTTATTATACAATGGACGAACTGATTTGAAATCAAATATTAAAAAGATATATTGTATTAAAATATTTAATAACTCGAGGATATCTAATATTCTTTACTCTGTTTTGATTACAACAGCGCTTTGACTTTACCTGAGAAACAAAGTTTATTGCAAATATTGATAACATAATTCTCAGTAAAGGCATTATGATAATTATGCTGAAAACGAATTTTAAAATCGTATATAGAAGTTTTTTTTACAAAATTTAACATACAACAATTTTAATTCTTACAAATGCCGAAAGTATCTAATGACGGCTATAGTTCGAATGAAAAGACAAAAAAATCATATCAATAAAATATGAAAGGACTAATCTACAACATTAAACTACTAAACTACGACTGTGATGTTAGCGGAGAGTTGTAGTCAAGGTAGATCCCTTAGTAAACCAATCGTAAATTTTCCTTCAGATTTGTTTAGTAGTGTTTATTAGTTAGTAATTTGAAAATAAGTAAATAAAACTAATTTCTGAAGTAACCGAACACTTTATACTCTTGAAATAGTCAAAGATGAAAGAAGATTTATATATACATACATATATACCTTTTCCCGTAGTTCTTAGGTGGAACATAGGGCCTCAATAAACAAATTATAATTAATTTTATTTACAGCTATAAATTTAATTTCTCTCCAAAAATAACCACTTCTCTGTGCTTCTGCTTCGACTTCCCGTCTCCAGGTGTTGGCTGGTCTCCCGCCATGTGAAAATAAGTAAATAAAACTAAGTTCAGAAGTAACCGAACACTTTATACTCTTAAGTCAAAGATGAAAGAAGATTTAAGTATTGGCAAAATTTTATTTAAAAAATTTTTAATATTGGTTATTCGGCGAAATTATAAATGGATCATATCATATTTAATGTACCATATAACATAGCTATAGGTCATACATATAACCATTTTATCTTTTTATATTTATCATATTAGTGGTGAGGAAAGGTACATACAGGGCTTGTGCGGAATAGAACTAATTTTCTTCCGCCGCGATTGTACTTCCGAGAGTAGAGGGCGTTCCTAGCTAACGAGCGAGGGGCTGATTAGTTGTCTCTGAGCACCTGTAGAGTCAGGACAAACATTTTCGCGCGACGCAAGCCGAAAATACAGCATTCGTTAGAGCAGAGGTACGCAATTAAATTCTGTGTGAAACTCGGTAAATCTGCGACATATTATAGATTTCGAGGCTGACATCGTTGTTAGTGTTAATACTGGTACGAAATTATCTACGACTTCAAAGTCATGACCATAAACAGTAACGTGGGAGTCAAGTTGCGAGTGCAATAACTGTTTATTTGATGATATTAGATATTTCTTCTTGCCCTCGTTTACTACCACACAAAGCACACGTAAATCGAATCGTTGGACGTGCTTTTGTCCGACCATATTCTACAAAGAATTTTGAAACAAATAACTTGAGAACGGCTGAATGAAATGTATAAATTTTTTTTCCAGCACACAACAAATACAAGAGATTTTACTGCCGCTGTATGATAGTCAAGAGAGTATCGGGAATTTATAAATAAAACAAAAATTTTTCAATCATCATCCAAACTTATTTTATCGCCTTCAGAATAACATCCATTTGAAGTGATGCGCATGTGTCAACGCTTCTTCCAATCGTCCAAACATTTTTATGGGCACTTTCCGGGATGGCCTTCAGCTCTCGCGTCGAATTGGTTTTTATGTCTTCAATTGAGTCGAAGCGTGTTCCGCGAAGTGGATATTTCAGTGTGGAGAATAAGAAAAGTCAGAGGGGGTCATATCAGATGAATACGGTGCTTGCTCAATCATATTTGTTGGGTGTTTGTTCAAAATTTAATACAAATACGTTAACAAATTTTGTAAAATTCGATAAACACTACTGAGGTCGACTGACATAAGCAGCTGCTGTAAACACGCTGGTTGACGGATCGCGCTAATTTTTGGCATCATAATTAAGGACAGTTGTACCAACCTAGGAAAAAAAATTTACCTGTCTTCCGGCGGGAGATAAGAGGAGGAAATGAAGAACAAATAACATTTATTTACATGAATATATTACCGCTAAAAGATTGTGTTCAAGTTGTCAGAGAAATTTCCAAATCAGCGTTGAAACAAAATTTGTGTAGATGTTCATGAGCACCTACATACATACATATGTATATTACGAACTAAAAGATTTTAATCAAATCATAAACTCTTTGTCGCGCGTGTGATACAACTCCGTGTCAATATTTACGCATAAAACGATTTATTACTTTATTGCTATATGCACATATAGCAGATACTAGCTTATGATTTTATCCGAAATTTATAAAAAAATTGTCCAAAATTACAAAATGATTTTAAGCAAAAAAAATTAACATATTATAAGAAAACACGACAAAATTAAATTAATTTTGATTTAAATTCAATCTACGACGGCGGTAAAAAGCTTCTTAACTGCTGCAACGTTTCGGCCTTCTGCTTGGATAAAAACTAAACTTTTCTATTAGATAATACGGACCTGCGGTCTAACAAAAACAATAACTGACAAAATGGCGGCTTTAAAAAAAAAGTACAGTTTAACCAAAATGTTGATCATTTTTGGCCTGCCAAAATTAGATTTTTGATCAGAGCAGAAAACTGAAAGGTAGATAGGTTGCGGGTCCCAAACCGTACGTATATATTGTTGCTATACAGTGCGGTTTGTGGTTCGTTAATTAAATAAATTTTTAGCATTGGCGCTATGTTTGATTGTAACGATAGCTGATCTACGTCTGAAATGAAATAGGTTTGCAAGAATTGTAGACTTTGGCCCGATGATGGTAGAAGGATACCTATTAGATGATACACTTGTCCCTCTATTTTAAAAGTAAGCATAAAATTATTTCTTTTTCATTTGAAAAAGGTTATTGTACCTACGTATGTTGTTTAAAAAATGTACAGAATGTGTATGATTAAGACTAACTTTTTCAGAAACATAGCACATACCATTTGGTTCGGCGCAATTTTTGGTAAAACACTTAGTAAGCCGCAGCGATCGCTCGATACTCGACTCCCGCGCGGGCACTTGAGAAGTCTTTAAATTTTATTGAGCAAGCCTCTGCGACCGCTCGATACTCGACTTTCCGGCACGCGATGGCGATGCGTGTTTTCTTCGACATGCAAGACAATTTTCAGTTTCTGATGAAGATTCTCCATCACGGCATGTTTTTGATACATTCGATGCTAAGGCATCTCGGCTCGACAGGAGTAAGCTACCTCACCAAGGTCCTCAACCTGTCGCTGACCACTCTTCAAATACCCGATGTGTGGAGAGTCGGAAGATAGGGCCCACTACTGAAACCTGGGAAATCCTCCAACAAAGGGGAGTCCTATCGTCCGATAACTGTCCTCTCTCCAGTAGGGAAGACACTTGAGGCCTTGCTACTCCCGACCTTCACTTACCATCTGAGCCTAGCCAGGCACAAGCATGGACTCCGAAAAGTGCACAGCACCACCACAGCACTTCGTGGCCTCAACCAGAAACCACCCTGTAAGAGAACGATCTTCGTGGCGTTGGACCTATCAAAAGCTTTTGACACAGTCAACCACACAACGCTACTGCAGGACATCGAGAAAACTACGCTTCCTCCAGGACTGAAGAGGTGGACCATGAATCCTGAGCGGTCGTCAATCATCCATGCTATTTCGAGGTGAAACATCTAAACTGAGAAGAATTAAACGGGGGTTCCGCAGGGTGGTGTCCCTCTCCCCGTTGCTGTTTAACGCTTCTACATCTCGAAACTCCCACAGCCACTTTCCAGAGAGGGGTTTCCATAACCTCGTACGCAGATGATTGCACGATATTGACGTCGGGCAATAGAATCTATGGCATGTGTTCGAAAGTAAACAACTACCTCTCCGACCTTTCTCGTTTCCTCACTACACGGAACCTCACACTTTCCCCAACCAAATCCACAGCGACCATTTTTACAAACTGGATGAAGGAGTATAGACTTGAACTTAATATTGCAGTCGATAGCGTCAAAATTCCGACTGTCAATAACCCTAAGATTTTAGGTGTAACTTTTGATAGTCTATGCTCCTTCACTCCCCATACGACCGCGATTATCGCCAAGGTACAGAGCCGCAACAAAATCCTCAAGTCGCTAGCCGGCAGCACATGGGGAAAAGACAAAGAAACGTTGTTGGCAACATACAAGGCAATCGGCCGGCCGGTCCTCAATTACGCAGCACCAATATGGTCGCCTGGATGCAATTTCTTTATCTCTATTTCAATCTTATTTCCATCGTGTAGCTCGTCGCCCAATTAGTTTCCACATTTTTATTACAATTGCCCAAAGAAAAAATATTGTTGCAAAAAATCATTCGTATCTGCACATGCTAAGCCCAAACCTTCCTTACTTGTTTATAATATGTAATAGCAATAGTAAGAAATAATAAGTATTTGAGAAAAAAAATGTATATTTAAGAAGTAAAAAAAATAAGTTAAAATGTTTTAATGCGTCCAATATTAATTAAAAGAAGAATTTTATGATTTAATAACGTTATATTTATTATTTATTTTTTGAGTCAACTGATATCTATCGCCTATTTAATTACTCTTTATGAGTCTTGATAACATTTAACACTTGAGTTGTAGGCCTCACAATCCATGTTAGATACAAATATTAGCAATTTTCGATACATAAACTATAGATGAGGAAATGAATGGTTGTCTGCGTAGCTATCGGTGTAATTTGCTTAAGTGCAGAAGAACTATGGCCAAAGCGTTATATTATTATGTTATCTTCAGAATATTAAATCTCCATTGTTTTATTATAAGTGTACTCCAATTGTAATATTCAGCATTATAACGTTTCTTTAAATCACTTTATGAATAAATATAGATCTAACAATTTTTATTTAAAACTAACTAAGCTGAATCAAACAATAATTAACACTAGGGCTAATGGGCTTTCATTCTGGTAAAAAACATGCCATTTGGGCATTACTGAGGTGCAAAATAAATACGACGTTTTAGAAGAATAACTGAACAATTACTTATACATTACAGTTTAGCGTACTACTTATATTTACTTAAATGGTCTAAATTATTACTTAAGAAAATATTATTTTACCTTGTTACATATTCAATTATAAATTTCAGTTATAATATACAGGAGACATTTTGATGCAACTTCATTCTGGATAGAATGCAACATACTCAAATAAGTAAATAAATCGATAAAAAGGCAGTCAATATTTGTAGTCACAAATGCTTTATACGTATGTATGTATGTAAAAGAAAATACCGGTTAAAATTATATTTCCTGTTTTAACGAGTTTACTTTTTTCCAGTTATTTTCATTTCCATCAAAATGTCTTTCAGCAAATTATAGCAAAAATAGCTGCTTTTTTAGTTCTCTCTAGGTTTGGTAAAAAAATATACGTACATAAGTTTATGTTTAAAACATGTTTTTATGCATCAATAAGAGACCTAAAACTGTATTATTTATAACATAAATAATATTTTAATATTCATTTATATGTACAAGAGTTTATTTCAAACTTTTTGTCCGGCAGAATTAATACGAGCCTTCTATTGCTTGCTATATTCCTAGATATATGTATGTATATATCGCCACAATTTTCGCGATTTAATTTTTATGTCTTCCATATTTACAACAGGTTTATTCACTTGAAACAAATGACTATTGTCATGACGCATGATGCTTCAACGACGCCTTCTTCACAACTCCTATAAGTGATTTATTTTATAACCTATGCGCATGAGAACTTACCTAATGAAATACATTTACTATTTCTAAATTTTAAATAGCGATGTTTTGTTCTTTTAAATATTTAAAAATAATTAGATGATAATTGTGGCTTTTCTATTAACAGTTTTTACAAAAACTCTCTACTCCTTTGAATCAGTCTCGCAACTCAACCCATTTAGCTAGATTTCTTGCTTCAAGTTCCCTGTTTATGAAAATAATATTCTGAAATGAAGCAAATATAATTTATATATTAATAATATAAAATATATTAATATGAAAAAAACTTGTATTTTATATATAATATTATATTTAGTTGGAATCGTCGCTTTAATATACATTTATCAGAACACAAATTGATTTAAAATTAGCTTAATTTCTTCTAAAAATAATGGACAAATAACAATATACTTACACCAGGACCCAAATAAGCATATAAGTAAATCTCCGGTATATTATGGCTATTGTATCCCGCTACCTGTGCTTGTAAAACAATTCCCCTAGTTAGCTGACACAATACGTCTACAGCTTCCGATGACCACATGGAATCTAGACAAATAATTGTACGATATAAAGTCAGCATCAAAAGAAAGTGTACAACACTTGTTTATTACATTGCTTGTTTTTCCATAACCATTTTAAAACCTATAAACCTATAAATTGTTTTATTATATCACTTAGGAAAACTTAAATAAATCAAGCAATGTAGTATGTAGTAAACAAATGATGTACACTTTCTTTTGACTCTGACTGTACACTATTTAAGATCACAATATTAATATAAAAATATATATGCTTTTAACTTATGTACATACCTATCGGTTCCACGTTAGACAAAACACATTCTGTGGCTTGGAATGGTACAGACATAAAGTCTGATCTAATTTGCCTTAATTCATTGAAATGTACATTCATATAGCCTCCAAAGTCTAAAAATTTAACTACACAACGCTGCTTATCCTCAGCGTCTTGTTCGACTATTTGTACTCTATACCAAATTCCTTTTACTGGGAGTACACAAACTGCATTGATTTCGATACCAGGCAACAACGGTGCTTCACTCAAAGTGTAGCTGTCATACAAACACTTTTGAAGAACAGTCAGAGAAGGATGTGAGGGATGTAAAGGATGTTGTACGAACATGTGTGCGCCATTCACTACAGCAGTGACAATTACATCGTTATTAATGTTTTCGATGAGTTTAAGCTGTAGGAAATATTAGAGAATCGTCAGTTGCTGATAATACAAGCATATAAAACATATTTCATAATTACACACTTGCCTGTAAATTAAGTAAACTGTCTGCAGATAAAGGAACTACAGTTTGAGGAGATGCAGATTGTATTTTATTCATAGTAAAATTAGGAAAACGTTTTGTAGGGAGGCGTTGTCTTATCATTGCCAAAGCAGCTTCTATTTCACTCTCAGAACCCTCGATAATGCAAATGCAAACCAATTTTCCAGCATAATTTGTTTTGCGTATTAGTACATTCGCCGAAGTTTTGACTTTGATCTGGTTTATAAAAAAATGTTTTCTGCCATACAGGTGTCCTATAAAACTATTTGGCAGAAAGAATTCGTATGTAGATTTGGCACGATTTGCTTCGGATCGGGGTAAACTTGAACCTTTTCCTGAATCGCCAGATTGAACGCTGCATAAACTTAATGATGGACTGGCAGCATCTACGTTACGTTTCCCATTTTCTGTAATATCAACATCTTGACAAGAGATGTTCATTGCGCTCTCTTTGTTAAAATTTTCTTCCAGTATTGGACTCTGTTCAGTAGTTTTGAGTGTGATATTGGTGGACGATTGAATTGGATGTCCTTGCTGATTTCTTGCATCACTATTATTTTTTACATTTTCTATAAGATCTAAATTATTATTTTCTTCACATTCTTTGGTATACTTATTTTCAAGGAAAGAATTTTCAGGTGAGATTTTTGGTGTACGGGTAGCTCTTATTACAACAGGTGCATCGCTTTTACAATTCACATTACGGGAATAAAAGGCAATACGATTATTCACCGAATCTGGCAAATCAACTGGTGACGATAAGTTTTCAAAGTCTTCATCGATGGAGCGAAGTACCTTATTTTCAGCGCTTTGTATTTTGTTTTTAAGCACCTCTGAATCGACTACCTGTTGTTGTTTAACAGGCGAACCTCTGCAATTCTGAACAATTTTGATTGGAGCTGATTTACCAAAAAGTCTGACGGTTGGACTCTCTTCACCTTCATTTTTATTATTTATATTGACTGAATCACTTGGTAATGGATGTGACTTGTTTTGCATAAAACTTCCATTTATTTGGTGTTTTGATTCTTTTGAGTTATGTGTATTTAAGTTTTCTTGTTCTTTTTCAGTTCTGTCTCCATTTGAACGATTTTTATTGCGACGTCGATACCAATAAACACCGAGAATAAATACTACTCCCGGCAATGACAAATATAAAAGGGGACGACCAGATACCATTTTCGTTGAATATTGAAAACTGTTAGAAAAAAGAGAATTTTAATTTATTAAAAATGAGGTGGTAACATTTTTCTCTGCACACACGTTAAATAAAAAAAAACATTATATATGTATATACAATATACATATATACATATACATGTATTATATATTTACTGAATATATATTCATATGTATATATTTCCTAATGGAAACCCCTCTCGTACCAATGCAGTTTTGCTTACAAAAATTTTATTTAAGTTCAAAATTAAATAAACGAAGAAACATATAATATAAACATAACTTATGCAATGATTTTCATAAATGAAAACTAGAAAACAAAAATCACACTTCGTAATTTTTTTCTATTTTTATAGTCAAAATTTATAATTTGAAAATGATACAATATTACAACTTGTACTTGTAATTTATAAGTGGTGTCCAAAACTGATTAATTAGATCAAAAAATAATTTCATAAAACATAAAAACAAACAATTACTGTAATTAAAATACTAAAGACTTAAACAGCAAAAGACTCATTATTATTTAATAGTATTAACTTTATAAAAAGTTATATTGAACATTTCAAAACGTATAAAATATGCATACATTTGTATCTACATAACAAAGTCTTCTATATATGGCGCCGTAAAGCATAACATCCTTATTTCGGTTTGTGTATGTAACATTAATTTTTAACATTGAAACTGTCAAAAATTAAATAGTTATGCGCTGAAATAATCGGCCATAAGGAAGAATAAATCCATACGATTTTAAATTCGTTAACATATTCATTTCAGGTAAATTTTGCAAAAACAATTAAAAAAAAATACTTGTACAATAAATTTTGCAAAAACAATTAAAAGAAATACTTTTGCAATCTACTGTTTGCAATGAAGATATATTCTAAAACTTTTGCAATGACTTAAATAAAATCACGTGTCTTCTATAAATTGTATCACTACTTTTTAGCATCTTTACGATAATATGTTTTAACACACTTCAACACCAATACGTTTCCACTTTTTGTATAATTGAATTCTTTACCGAAAAAAATTAGTTCCTACTGAGAGAAACGTATTTTTAGATTATGCATTCGAGATGCCAACGAAAACATATTACCAAATGTGCTCAGTAAATGTTAAAATGTAAATGTGCATATATAAAACTTCGAATCTTATGAATGTTAACAAAAGTTATTATCAAGGAATTTTATTACAACTTTATTTTTTATTGAGGTATATATTTTGACTCTCTTAATCTAAATTGCACATTCGATTGAATAAAACCAATCCATTCAATTACACTTTATTAATTTCAACAACTGCTTTTTTTACATTTAAAACTAAAATCTTTGTGTACACGACAACCAGAATACTACATAATCAAGCACAAACTGAAATACTTAAAAACTTAGCAATGTTATCTATTGGGACAACAACATTAGGATAGTTTATTGCCAACATTCTTCTCTTGTTGACATTTGTGATCACATAAGCTTTGTATTCTCGTCCACAAAGATCAACTACATATTGCACAACCTAAATATAATTGGAGGAATTTGGAAGTATTACATTATTTATCTATAAAACAAAAAAGTTATATCTTAGTATTATAACGGAGACTGGATAACAAAGGTTAATTGTTCGAAAAAAGATATGAAGTAATTAATAAACTCAATAAAAAAAAAAACAGAAGTCACATTTATTTATGTAACAGTGATACATATACAATAATATAATGAGGTACCAAAAACATCATATACAACATACATGTGATGAGGAAGCATATTACATTTCTTCCTTCACATATAAATCACAGTCTAATAATTTATATAGTTTTTTCAAAGCTTTCTAACAAATATTTGTGTAATCGTATAGCAACGCTTCGAAGAAATATGCAACAACCTTTCATTTGAAGATTTTGAGATCCCCATTGTAATTTTAACTAGAATCTTTTTATAAGAAACCATTTGTGACATAAATCTGCCAAAAACTATAATAAAAATAATAAAACTATATTTCATTCGCCACAACAAAATTTATTATATGTAATTATAAAATGTAATATTTTCTCATTAATAATTAAGATTAAAATTTAAAGTTATGTAAATCACTCAATTAAGTTCTTAAATTGAACGATGTGTGCGCAGCTCAAGAGAGATGTAGTGCTACTTGATGATAGTCAGGTTTGAGTCGATTAAATCAATGACCACAAACTAAAAATATCCATATAATTATACAACGACGAAAGAAACGATAAATTTTAACATAAGAAATAATAGACATTCGCTTCATACAAAAAGTTATAATGATTATGATTGTTTAAACAATTTTTTATACAAATAAACGGATATTATACATATTTTAAACATTAAGTAGTGTTTGTTCGTGTAAATTTCTATCAATGCACACATGCAGTATGTGAATTTCCTCAATCCGACCTCTGTTAACAACCTATGGTATACTTTTATCACCCACTTATTGTAGTTGTTCTTCTTTCCGGATCAAGTAGTATTGATTATATTGCACAAGATTTTTCAACTATCTTTTTTACAATAATTACAAATTTATTGTAAAGAATATTGATAACAAAAAGAAATATGTTTACAAAATGTTTTAGTGTTCGGATTCACCAATTATACTAGGTTATGTTATATTTTCTTTCCTTCACTCTTACCTTATTAAACACAATACAAAACAAATATATATAGCTTTCAAAGCTTTTATAATGCTTTAAATTAATCGCTTTTGATATATATTTTATTCTTTGTACAATTTTCTGTAATCTTTACAAAAAAATTGCGACTTTAAACACGTGTCTAGAGTATTTTCTTTCATACACACAATAACAATATGGCCGGCGTACAAAATTTCCAATACATATTTCGAAAAGTGCTGCCACTTTGCGCAATTGGAAAAAAATTAATATCTCAGCTATGTTATTTGTAAGTCTGTCAATATCAACGATGAAATTAAATGTATGAAAAAAATATGATTTTAAAAGTATTAAAGACGGGTTCAGGTTAAAAAAAAAACAAATTAAATTAGAAATCCATTTGGTTGAAAAGTAACTTAACAAAACTAGTTAATAGAAGAACATGCTGTTATAACAGTCTATGCGAAAGTTTAAACACGAATCGAATATATATTTCCTCTAATAAAAAATATTCAAAACATATTTTATTGAAAGTAACCATGCAAAAAAATATTGTTGACGGTTGGCAATCTTGTTGTGGATATTTTTTTTCGAATTCTAGTTTCGATATTCGAAGTCGTTTTAAAAAATATATGTACATATGTGAATATGTGCTACCGCTTGGTCTTTTAAGCTTTATCAGAACTTTTAATGGTCAAAGCAAATAAATATGCAATTTATGAAATCTATATTAATTAACCATTTAAGCAATAATACAAACCTTACTTTATGATATATGTCAAAAGATATTGGGTAAAATTTGAACATACGTGGGTATGTTTTTTGGCAGTGTGCCAAAGGAATAAATTAATTATTTTCATTAATATTGTTATTAGAAAGCAAATAATTTGCTTTTCACTTAATTCATTTTGTGAATATATTAAATAATTTAAATAATAAGGCAATTGTGTTTATTTTGAATTTCAATTGTCCAAATTTTATTTTCCATCTGACACAGCAAACTATAAAATTTCATGCTCCATAGGAATGTTTTCATCCCAACTCAACAAAGGGAAAATGTTACCCTTTTGATACCATATATATACAGATTAGCTATAAATTATGTACATATGTATATTGAGAGTCGTTTGCGTATTGTAAATTAACGAACGATAACGCATTATTGGAATTAGCATTATTTACATAAATTTTTAAGTTGAGTATTATGAAATGTAATAAATGCAACGCTTCAAGCTTACTGAAAAAATTATTTATGTTGGCAATGCTTAAACCAAAATGGGGAAACTTCAGAAAGTGTTTGTCAACTCTACGCTCTTTCCGCCTTTTGACAGCTGCTAAGGTAGGTTGTTGTTGAAATTTCTTATAAAAATCTAAAATTATTATTTGCATCACAAAATATAATTCTATAATAATACGGGAGACTTTAGATACAATATTTTCTTATTACATTATCGAATTGTTTAATAAATTATGTTCACTATGTGGATTGTTTTCAGCAATAATGGCTGTACGATACGAACTCTGCGTTGGTCTCAACAAGGGACATAAAACATCGAAGGTGAAGAATGTTAAATATACTGGAGACAAAAAGGTTAAGGGACTTAGAGGATCCCGTTTGAAGAACGTAAGTATATAAATAAATAATTCGTATATACTTATTAATAGCAATGTCTTTAGATTCAAACCCGGCATACTAAATTCATGCGCGACTTGGTTCGTGAAGTTGTTGGACATGCTCCCTACGAGAAGAGAACCATGGAATTGTTGAAAGTTTCAAAGGATAAACGTGCCCTGAAATTTTTAAAACGTCGCTTAGGCACACACATTCGTGCAAAGAGGAAGCGTGAGGAGTTGTCCAACATCCTCACACAAATGAGAAAGGCGCAAACTCACGCAAAGTAATTGAGCAAAAATGTTTATTAGAAAACTTAGAAATAAAATAAGAACAAGTGTTCTACAAAAGAATTGTGAAAAGTGTTGTGATTCTTAACTTATACAAAGAGGCAATACTTGCCAAATATTAATTTACGACAAGGCTTCGACAATTTGGCTATCAAATGTTATGATTCCTATTAAAGGATTCAGTTCTTTAACAAAGCATTTGGCGTTGTTTTCAATTAAATTCTGTAGTGAAACTTCATGTAAATACTTTTGTAAGCTTGTAAATGACGTGCCATTTATTCTCTTAGTGAATAAGAGTTCTAGATATTTATGGATGCCACTTTAGAACGGAATTTATACATTTATTTATATTCTCTCACCATAGTTAAAAGTATTAATTTCTGACAAAATATTAAGTATAGGTGATTCCAAAATTTGCATCATATTGAAACAAAAGAAAAGAGGGGTACTTTGGGCAGAGAACATAGAAAAGTGATTATCTGAACAAGCTTTGAGTAAACAAACGTGTGTTTTAAACAGTCGTCACCTAAAATGCAAAATAACGTAAGAACAATTCACAGGGGAAAGAATGAAACACATAAAATGGAACGTGACTGAAACAAAACTTAAATATTGGTTAAAACTGGGTTATATCTAATAGCAGAACCTTAAAATGTTGAACATATGTACATGTGTAATTTGAAGTAGTGAATCTTAATCAATGAAACACTCAATTTCGAATTTTTTGATCATACTTTATTTTACATGTTAGATGATATTTTGCCGTATGTTACTGTCAAAAAATTAACGAAAATCCTGTCAAACGCATAATGTTCGGACCGACAACGAAAACATGTTTTCGTGGGAAAAACTGGTTTTCACACGAAAACTTGTGTTTTCCATGTAAAATCTGTCAAACGAAAACACAGTTTTCGCTGAAAACTGCTTGAAAACTTACATTCCTCTCATTATAATCGGTGCCTGCTCTAGTTTAATCGATGTTTTTGGAAGACATATTTTGCCGGCCCAAAATTGTCACTTGATATTTGTTTACATTCCATATACAAATACAGCTGCCACTTGATATTCTCATATTAGAGGGATTCTCTTGCTCTTGCAAAACCTTGCAAGATGCAGAAAATTGCAGAATTTTCCTCTTGGTGCATCGGCACAACAACAAACACACGTAGAAAATTATTTGCAATGGCTGTAAAATATATTAGACTAAACCCATGTTTATTTTCGTGCCGTCATATATCACTAGATTCTGCAATGGGTGCTCTCTTGGCCTTGCATATTTCGGTATAGGATTTTTGCATTTTGTGTCATCGTGCAATCTTGCAAGAGCAAGAGAATGCCGTTATTGATGGTTGGCAGTGAAAACTCATAGAAAACACACATTGTCAGTCCGAACGACTTAGATTCCACAACATACAAATGTGTTTTCAAAATCTTTTCAATGTCGGTCCGAACATAGTATAATAATAAAACTCTTCATCATATTTATCGATAATAGTCGATTTTTACTCGAAATTCATCACCTGGAATTACAGGTATTTCAGTATTTTAGTGCAGTTAGAAAATTTGAACAAATAGTGAAATGATTTCTGCAAAGAAAAATAAGCAAATGTTTCCCCCAGTACAGTGTCAATGGAAAGAATGCGCTGATCTGTTTAACGATGATTGGAAATTGAATGAGCATATAAAAATACATTTGGATGAGTACGTTGAAGAAGATAATGAAACATTTGATTGCCCTTGGAATGAATGCACCTTTTTTACCACTGATTATACCGAAATTAAGCGCCACCTATATTATCATGGATATTACAGTTCACTTGTAGTAAGAGGAAAATATGAATGTGAGCAAAATCCGAATATTCCTAGTTGCAGTGCGCGTCCAAAAGAAGCTGATAAGATCCCCGATTTGAAGAGTAACTTTCTTTGTGAATGGACCGATTGTCAAAGAACATTTGTGTCTATAGTTGAATTTCAAGATCACATTGTTCAGCATGCATTATTTGAATACGAGATCCAGAAATCTCCGAATGATACGCGACCAAAAGTTAAATGCAAATGGAGCATATGCCACAAGCATTTAGAAAATAAGTATAGATTAATTGAACATATCTTTACTCACGCGAATAAAAAATCACTAGCATGTTATCACTGCGGCGAAGTATTTAGGACTAGGACTACTTTATTTGATCATCTAAGAAGACAACCTGAAAATAATAGTCAGTATTTAATTTACTTAGATATACATTTGACAATAGATTTTTTTTTTTAATTTTAGCTCACAAGTTTCAATGCGACCAGTGTTTTAAATATTTTGCGACAGAGAAACTATTAAGATCTCATTTCTTAAAACATGTAAATTGTTACAAGTGTAGTCTTTGTAATATGTCCTGCCCGTCTTCAAGTTCATTAGCCACACATATACGTTATCGGCACCTGAAGGATAAGCCTTTCAAATGTACTGAATGTGAACATCGTTGTGTACGAAAAAGCGACTTGCAAAAACATATGAATCACATTCATAGCAATCAAGTTCATCGTTGTCAGCAATCTGGTTGTAATTATGCTGTCCGGACATATAATTTATTAAGACGAGTAAGGCAATGTCGTTAATTTCTTTTGTATTTTTCAATTGATCAATTTCCAAAAACTTAAATTTCAGCATTGTTTGGAAGTTCATGGCAATAGTCCTTTTATTTACATGTGTCATTGCTGCGATAAATTATTCAAGCATAGTAAATATCTGTCAAAGCATTTGATCAAGAAACATGACTTTAAACTACCATCAGGACATAAACGGTTTACATATCGTATTGATGAAAATGGTTTTTACTTACTTGAAACATTGCGAATTGAAAGCCTAGAAGTAACTAAACAAATTTTGTCACCCCATGCCATGGAAGCATCTGATGTAACACAAGATAGTAGTTGTTATGAGATTGTCTCTATGACTAACGAACATGATCAACGTGTAATTGTTGCTAATGATCCAAATGAAGCACAATTAGTAGGTGAAGTTGTTATATCATTGCCTTTAGGCAATGAGAGTTGATTCCATAAATTCCAATAAAACAATAAACAAATACATATTGACAGTTTTAAGCATGACTCAATTTTACTATGTACCATGGGTATTTAGATGAGTATATTATTTTCATTAAACTATTCCTACGCAATCGTTTTATTTAATAACAATATGTTATAAGTAAACAATCTAAGTATATAATAATATGTGTACGTTTATAAAATCTAATTCAGTTGTTTGCTAGAATAGGAATATCTTTAGTTTATTAGTTATGATAATATATACTATATTCCTGCATAAAAAAATACGTGTTTTTAAATTCTTTAACTTAACCTACATTTATTTAAAACGAAAACTTTCTAAAAAAAAATAATAATCCATAACAGTAGCTCCATTCACTTGGCAGCTTAGTAATCAAATATTAACCACATTTTTTAAGTCATTAGGTAGAAGGTCTTTCATACAATTAATTTGGGCACGTATTAGGTCTTGAGTAGCACTGTTATTAGTGGTATCGGTATATAGATTCATTTTTTGTTTTAACTTAAGTATCATGTCTATTATTTCTACCTCTTGCTTATCATGCGCCCATTTTTCAAGGTTCGCAACCGAAAGTGCTTGAAGTTGCAAGTCTTGTAGGGTTAATTGTAGTTCACGATGTCTTGAGTTGTACCATCCACGAAAATTTGGCGAATTGAAAAATCTACGATACAACCCTTTCCAATCACCTTTTAAAGGCGAAGTTAAATGTGGTCCGGAATGTTCAATAGTCGCCAAAAAGTCCTCCAATTTAAAAGCATTTGCATTTGGTGCGGACTTAAATGGACTTATATCTTTCTGTAAGGGCATTAATGAAGCTATATACCGTTCCAGAGGTATCATAAAACTTTGCGTAAGTTCCAATAAATTTCGGCGCAATAATGCTGTTTGCACATGATCAGGTCGTTTGGTTTTAACCCCCGCTTTTACTTTTTTAATTAAATTCTTGTCTTTTTTAAGAAAAGGCTTATATTTCGTGTACAATCCCGGGAGCGCACCGTCACTGATAGTTGCACTCGTATTTAGTACCAAAGAGGAGCTTGCATTAGGTAATCCTTTTTTTATATTGCCTGTACTGCTTGAATTGAATGATGTCACAGAATCCGAATTTCTAATATTTTTTTGGAGTTGCTGATGTTGCTGCATATTAATCTAAAAATATTTTAAAAATCATATTCAAACATGTAGGAATGGGCTAAGTTCGGGTGTAACCGAACATTTTATACTCTCACAATTTGAAAGCTTCAAAAACTTTATACAATACATATTTAAAAATGTTGGGCAAGAATTGCAATATGTATTTTATATTTACTAATTTCAAGAAGTCATTTTACATATTCAACGACATAAAAGCAATAATTTCAATCGAATATATATAAAAATTTAAAATTTTACTTAAGTTATCGCTTGTCTACGCGGACAGACGACAGACATTACATTTTTATATAATTAACTTAACAATATATTTAACTCGAACACTGTAGCAACAAGATGAGAGAGTATGCAAACAAATATTTTATGTATATATCAAAAACTTAATCGTTTTTACCTGATTATCGACTAGTCGCAATATATGCGGCCAATCTTTCAGTAACTTTATGAAAAACGGATTTGTTACTCCTAGTATCACAGGTGGAGGCGTATTTCCATATTCCCTCGTGAATTCTTTGAACTCGCTGTCATGTATTGTAAAATAAGGTCGTGCTTCAGCGCAATATTCAATTGGAGCTATTAATGAAACAAGACTGTGCACCATATGTGAGCAATCAGCGGGTGAGGTTCCAACAATTACAATAGGTTCAGCAATTAACACTAATTCCCATAAAGTATACAAATTCTCCAAGGTAAAACATAAACATTGATATAATTCTAGTTCGTTAACAGAGTTCAAAATTTTCGTGGAAAAGGCATTCAATGAAGTTTTTCTAATTGTATCAGTTTTTTGTCCAACAGTACCGCACTTTTTACCACTTATGGTTGGTATATTAATTTGATAAATGTTATCAAACAGCTGTAAGTCCAAGGAAACACCTGCTTGTAACGGGGGCCATAATCGATTTATTTGATCACAAGCCTCTTCTATATTTGAGTTGCCATTTTCAAAGTACCTTGGAGCCAGTTGATCCACAATATTATAGAAAAGGTTGCAAAATGGAAGATGCGTCACCAAAATAAAACTTTTTTGAAAATAACCTCTCGGAAGATTAGCATCTCGCTTTTGGCGGAAATACACAAATCCCCAGTAATGTGATTCGTCTACACGGAGTGCAGATATACAATCCGAATTATATGAGTGAAATATTTTTTTTAAGTTTCCGTTGTGACTTTCTTTGTGTATCCTTCGAAGACGCATATGAAATTTTGTGTCACCCATGCACCCGGAGTTTGAATCCGGAAATGCCATATAACATATATTAGCAGTTTCAGTCTCCGAAGGTACGAATTGAGGTGGGTAAACAAATTCGAGAGCTTGTCCTATGTTCAGATCGAATGTTATGACACACATACAATGAATCCATTGAGAAAAGTTTGCCCAATGATTAATATCGTTACAAGTATTAATTTCACTTGTAACTCTTAAACAGTCATTGTTATCAGTTAAATTATTTGTTGATATAGATTTCTCTGTCATTTTACAAATTTATCGATGCACTTTCACTTGTGGCTATTTTTGTGCCTAGATTTATTGAACAAGTTTGTATCAAACAAAATATACTGTCAAAATTGAAAAATATGTTCAGTGCCAACATTTAGAGCTGCCAATAGCCAATAATGATTAAATGCAGGATTTGGTTTTTTTAAAGTTATAAATACAATTTCTCTTGAAGAATCAGAGGGTTTTCATGTGTCTTTTTGTTTAAAATTCTCGCAAACATTAATTAAGGATAAACTCAGGCAAATTTTAATCCAAGCATACAGGACGTCTACAAAATTCCAGCATTGCATTTCAAGAATAATAGATATGGGCATTACTTAATAGTTAGAAGGTTTGTCAGAAAAACTACATATATTCTACTATACCCTATATATGATGTCGTATGTCGTGTATGGCTCATTTGCTTAATTCAAAAGCCTAAACTTACGAAAATTATATTTAAAAAAAAATTTAAAATGCATTATCGTTATATATTGTATATGATTACTTTTGCTAGCGGTTTTACATATTTGTCAGTTGAGTTCTGTAGTAGAAACGGGATAAAACGTTGCACTAATAGTACCTACGAGGTGGGCCACCTTATGACCAAAGAGTTGGTCAAATCGAACTAAAACTTTTCAAGCCCCCAGGTACCAAATAAGTAGACAAAGGTGGATTTTTTACCGAAAATATCGGTTAATATGTTCGATATATAATTTAAAGTAAGGGATATAAATGGTTGGAATAAGGTCAATGCTTTTCTTAGCTCCATATAACCAATCTAAAGATTTTCGAACTTTCGGGTGACTTCATACCACATATATACATACATATATCGGCCAATGTGAATTATCTTAATAAAATTCAAAGAACGTGTTTTCTTACAACGATGCATCTTTGTGCTTTGAATAAAATCGGGTGAAAACTCGCCGTAGACCCCATAACTAGCAAACCTTATGTACTTGGTACTCCCCTGGTTGTAATCCTTGCAAGTTTACTTGTTTACTTTCGTTTCTACATATTTGTTTTGAATTATTTAGTGCAAAATTAACCTTATTTCAATATTTAACTTTGGTTTAAAGCCATTTATTTATACAATAACAAAATGGCTGCATGCAAAAAATAGAGGGATGTTATTTTAAATCCCAGCCTTAATACATATATGTTTAATTATAAATATCAACTTTTTAGAAAACTCACTGCCTTGGAAAAAATACTTTTTATATGAAGGTCAAATATCATTAACATACCTGTACTTGACTTGTCATTAGACGTGGACATTTGCCGTGGCAGGTTGCATTAATTGCTATTTTTTTTTTGTTTTGGCTGACGTTAGTACCTTTAGCTTTTGTGTATGAAAATAAAGTGGGACGATGGAGTTCCTTAAAAGCGGCTTTAAAACAGTGCTTGGAAGTACTGAACCTGGTCATCAACCTAGTGCAGCAGAAACCGTTGAAAAATTAGTTGATCGTGTATTAAGTTCAACATTATTAGACGATCGTCGGGATGCTTGTCGGGCTTTGAAGGCGCTATCTAAAAAATATCGTATTGAAGTTGGAGCACAAGGAATGTCAGCATTGGTCCAGATTCTCAAACATGATAGTCAAGATTCAGAAATCATTGGCTATGCCCTAGATACTTTGTGTAATATTACAACTGCTGAAGAGTTCGATGAAGAAACTGATAACCCAGCCGTTTCAGTAAATGTTGGAGAGCAATTTACTGAAATGTTTATAAAAGTACACGACAATGTTACTGTAATTATGACTCTCTTAGAAGAATATGATTTTCGTGTTCGGCGTTCCGCAATTCAACTCATTACTACGTTGATTGCAAATAAAACTCGTGATTTACAAGAAATTATTTTGGTAAGCCCTATGGGCGTATCCAAATTAATGGATTTACTCTCAGACAGCCGTGAAGTTATTCGAAATGATGCACTACTTTTGCTAATTCAGTTAACAAAGGGGAACTCAAATATACAAAAGATAGTTGCTTTTGAAAATGCCTTTGATAAAATTTTTGAAATTATTCAAAGTGAGGGATGTTCGGACGGGGGCATTGTTGTTGAGGATTGTTTAATTCTTTTATTGAACTTGTTAAAAAATAATTCCAGTAATCAACAATTTTTTAAGGAAGGATCCTTTATCCAAAGGCTATCACCAATGTTCAGTATTACCCAAGAAGCAGAAGAGAATGAGTGGGCCCCACAAAAGGTCTCTAATATACATTGCATGTTGCAAGTAGTTCGTGCTTTAGTTACACCAAGTAATCAACAGCAAGTGGTATCATCTTGCCAAAAAGTTATGCGCAAATCGAATCTCCTCGATTTGCTATGCGACATTTTAATGGGCAGCGGAGTACCAGCTGATATACTAACGGAAACTATAAATGCAGTTGCTGAAATAGTTCGAGGTGATAAAGAAAACCAAGATAAATTAAGCATGGTTATGGCGCCTAGTAACCCTCCTCGACCAGCAATTGTCGTACTTTTAATGTCAATGATAAACGAGAAGCAGATATTAACACTTAGATGTGCTGTATTGTATTGCTTTCAATGCTACCTTTTTCGGAACGAGGAGAGCCATCAAGCTGTCGTACAAACGTTATTACCCTCTTCTGAATCTGAAGTGAGTAGTCATTCAACTGGTCAATTGTTATGTGTGGGCCTCTTTTCATCCGATTCACTTGCCAATTGGTTTTCTGCAGTAGCTCTTATGCATGGACTTGTCGATAGTGTTGCACAGAAAGAAGAACTGTTGCGCGTTCTTTTAGCTAGTCCCAGAGGAGGAAACCCGATTACTCTATTGGAGCAATGTACAAATTTACTTCAGCAAGATAGGTATAAGTTGCAAAGTAAAGTTGGTCTTCTGATGTTGTTGAGCATGTGGTTGGCACATTGCCCCAATGCCGTTAAAACTTTTCTCAGCACAAGTGGTACAATGGCATATTTGACGGCGCAAATTAGTGCAAATGAACACGATGAAAATGAGTATTTGATACAAGGGTTATGCGCGTTCCTCATGGGAATTTGTATTCAGTTTAATGATAACACCCTTGCCAATCAAAAACGAGATGATATCTGCCAATTGTTAATTAAACGTATAGGGCAAGAAACTTTTTGTAATAAACTTAGCGAAGTATCAAGACATGAAGCTTATAATCGAGCATGCAAACAACCTCAGATTAGACCAAAGGCCTCCTCTGATCTTTTGCTGGATTACGAATTTTGTAAGTTATATAAAGAATTGGAAGCGTTATTAGGAAAAATCGTAAGCGGATTTGATGTCAATGGTATTGAATTAACGGAATTAACACTCAGCTCTGAAGCTTCTGCGCTTGTAGCACAATATAAAGGCATCATTCGAGATCTTGATGGCCAAATTAATTTGCTGCAACAAAATTCAAGACGACTCGAAATAAAAAATGAGGAACTCGAACTAAAACTGTCTAAAGTAGAAAGCCTTAATACACAATTATCTGATCAAAATACATTGCTAAAAGCCCAGTTAGGAGCCGCACAGAGCAGCACTTCCCCGTCAAGAGACGGTACACCGGTTAATGCATTAAGTGCAGCTCAATTCCAGACGAATCTATATTGTGCAGAGAACATTAGAATAACTCGAGAATTTGAAACATTGCGCCAGCGACTGGAAGATGAAGTGCACCGCGCTAACACAGCAAACGACGAACTTCAAAAATTACAAAAGGATCAAGAGGATCTACTTGAGCTCTTGACTGATCAAGAAAATAAAATCAATCGATATGAGCAGCAAATGCGATCAGCAGGTTTACCTATTGAAAATGACAATGAGAATAACACAGATGATGTAGGCAATCAAGAAAATCCTAATTTGAACGTATAAGTTAATTTACGGATATATATGATTAGAAATTAATTCATAGTTCATACGGAAAATATATTGTATACTACGAAACAGTACATAATTTATAATTCTAAAAGTTTAAGCATCATTCCTCCTTAATATACATAAAAGTAAAGCATAACCCGTTTTTACGCTCTTTTCTTGCCTATATAAGTCTAAGGGTGGTTAAGTTGTTATGGTTTCACATTTAATATCATTTGTCTGTAATATTGTGTAGATGAACTAGAAGTTACAATCCGTCCGCTTATATACAGTGACAATCCATGACCAGATAAAAAAGTGATAGTGTTCACTTAAAAGTCAATATTTCATGCTCGCAAATTACTTTTAGCCTTTGTAGATAAGAATGGAACTTTTAAGAAAAAAACTGTAATACTGAAGTTAGTGAGCATTGCTCCTTGGTTAAATATTTCTGATATCGTTATGGCGAAATACTTTAGGGAATGCTGCAGTTGTAATCGGATATAAATGTGACTGGACCCTTTACGTAGAACCAGCTGTTGTGGATAATTCTGTCGTATCTTCCCGGTGGCCCTTTTTTTCATTGAAATATAAGGGTGGAAGAAGAAAGTCATAATCTACAATTGAACTTAACGTCGGAAAAGCGTTCAAATGTGTTAAAAACCGGTATTCGTTAGCCAATTTAAGCGTAATAAATATAAAAATAAACTGTTTTCCAAGTTAATATAGTTTAACCTTTATTACAGAAGTGAGTAAAAATTATTTACTTTTTGTCACTCGAAATCGAGCTCTTTGATTCTCTTAAGGAAGCAGAACGACGTCTCTTAGCTTCGTCGCGCTTAGCCTTAGATTCCTTCTTACGTTGTGCTAACAATTTAGCATAATCAGCTGCGGCTTCTTTGGAGGCGGCTTGACGTTTCTTCTTCAAAGCAGTGCGTCTACGTTTCCTTTGAAGCACCACTGGAGTAACCAAACGCTGAATTTTTGGTGCTTTAGATGTAGCTTTTTTATTATCCTTGGCGGGCAAAGGGCGACGAACCACAAAGCGACGAACATCATCATCCTTGGTTAAATTGTAAAGTTTCCGGATCTTGCTGGCACGTTTTGGACCAAGTCGTCTAGGAACAGTTGTGTCAGTCAGTCCAGGTAGTTCTTGTTCACCTTTTTTAACAATGACAAGAGCCAAAACCGACATGTTTGCGTCTACAATGCAACCACGGACTGATTTCCTTTTCCTTTCACCAGTACGGCGAGGTCTGTAACAGGAATGACCCTTCTTCAATAGAAGACGAACACGACCTTAAAATATAATACACTGTTAATTTTTGTTTAAAAAGTATATATGTATATTACTACTTACCATGCGAAAGCACTCCTTGTTTCATAGGAAAACCTTGTTTATCGTTACCACCGGCGATACGAAGATGATATCCTTTCCACTCATCACCGAGAACATCAGCTTCGACAATTTGTCCCATACGCTTCTCATAAAACACACGAAGCTTGTGTTCATCCACAACTTCGAATAACTTTTGGCATCCTGTTGCCGGGAAAGATACGTTAAGCTGCAAATTGAAGACTTTTGTAAATTATACACTATCATATACAAAGATATGCAGTCCAGTATTACGACAAAATTCGATCAACTTTTATCTCTATGATCACTAGAGTATAATTAAAAAATCTACCCTTCAACTCTAAAGCACGTTATTTGAAATATGTTTTCTTATTAAATTCCGTATAAAACACATTATTTAACTATATTTTTCTAAAAAATATTAACACACCTTCATTTTTCAATCCAAATTCATGGAACACCGAACAGAAAAGGGAAAGCAAAGTATGCTCGGCAATCTCGGGTGGATGACAAGTCAGAAAAATTCACAATAGTTACAGGGTTGTATTGATAAGTATATTTTTGTCGATAAAACAGTTAGACCACTCAAATGTAAAATTTATGGCGTTAATTTATTGAGAAAGTTAAGTATTTCGCAGAAACTTCACTTACTTTCAAGAAATAATTTGAACAATATCTGCGTATAATATTAATCTCTTATAATTAATTCAATCTCTTTAAAATTAGTCATATTTCAGGTTTTTTTTTCAAGTAAATAAACTCATTGAAACTTGAATAGAAATCTCTGGTAGCACTTTCTAATAATTAACGTATGACTTAACCCATAGTTGACTTACATAGCAAAAATTCGTATTTGTACCTTTAAACGGCAGCACTAACAAAAACATTATTATTCTTCTAATGACAGCAATGTCATTTTTAAGTCAAAACTAGAAAAACAATAAACGCACGTGTGATTTTATAAAGAGCTCTCAAAATTAATTTGGAATAATAATAAAACAGTATGGTTAAGCCAAAAAAAGCTAATTTAGTTCAAAATAAAAATGTAGCTTTGGAGAAGCAATTAGTTCAGGGTAAAATAACGAAGCGAAAAAACAAAGATAAGTTTCATTTGCGCGCAGAAGAAAGTTCGGTTAGTAAAACTTTGAAATTTCTAAAGGTATTCATTTTAGTGGATTTCAATTATTTCAGGTGCTAGATAGCAAAACAAGCAAAAAAATTTTAGATGCTGCGAAAGCCCAACAGTTGGAACTTAACGATGATAATTTCCCTAGCCTAGGGGGGAAAAAAGCCTACACTCATGTCAACATAGGTTAGTAAAAGTAAACAATAGTAATGCATACATACATACTTACTTTTGGCGAAATCAACAAATATTTTAGGAGAAATTGCTGAAGAGGACGAAAATAAAGATGTCACTGAAAATGACTTTATGGATAATTTAGAAATCGATGAAGAAGATGCCAAAGCATTCGAACGTTTTCAAAATCCTCAGGAAGGAAAACGAACATTAAAATTATCTGATATCATACTGGAAAAAATTCAAGAAAAACAACAAGATATTCAGAGTAAACTCACTGATAATGGATCTCTTAATATAGAGGATATAGACCCCCGGTAAGATTATTTTTCTAAAATTTTTATTTGGTTGGCTAAAATTGGAGTAATAGATTTTTATTTTTTTATGGTAAAAAAAAAATGGGGAGATTAAATAAATTCATCGAACCACCTCTACATACATAAAAGTATTATTGTACCTTCTTAAACTTAATTTCTTAAAGTGCGTAAGACCTAAGAAATAATGTCAGAAACGTAAAATTTCCAACACCCAATTTCATATTATCTCCTATTACGCTTTTCAACCCTTCAGCTGAAATTTTTAATGCAGATATGTGTGGAATTTTCGTTTGTTTCGTTAATGGGATAAAAAACATTACCACCAGCTCTTAATTTCATGTGTTGTTGTAGCGGTTGTCTAGTCCCGCTTAATGCGAAGCATGCGGGTCTCGCTGCGCAAATGTTCGAACCGAGACATCAAGAGACATCCTTTATTTTGGCACGCCTCAAGCTTCCTCGTCTGCGTCACTATATCCAGGCGACCATATTGGTGCGACGTAGTTTATGACCGTCCGGCCCGTTGCCTTGTTTGTTGCTAACAGCCTTTCTTTATCTTTTCCCCGGGTAGCGACTTGAGCTTTTTGTTGCGACTGTGTATTTTGGCAGTAACATCTAACTCCTTAGATCTTAATCTGTGATGTTAATATCCAGTCTGTACTCCTTCGTACAGTTCGTGAATATGGTCGCTGTGGATTTAGTGTCGAGTTCCTATAAATCTTAATTTTTACTCAAGTTCCAAATTGGAGACGGATGGACGGACAGACAGTCAACCGGATTTCAGCAGGTTGCAAGAATATAAAAATAAACGATCTCTGGCGTTTTTCATTATTTCATATTTTATAAAAACCAATATTCCGCTGCATATTACTTTTTTTCGAACGCAGTACAAAATTGAAATTTAGTTTATAACATTTTCAATCTTTTTAGGGTGCGAGAAATGTATGAAGGAGTTAGGGATGTAATGAAGCGCTATCGAAGTGGGAAAGTGCCGAAAGCATTTAAAATTATTCCAAGACTACGAAATTGGGAGCAGATTTTATTTATAACGGAACCGCATAATTGGAGTGCTGCAGCTATGTTTCAAGGAACTCGGTATGTACATCCACAAATGTGTAAAAGTGTGTGCGTAATATGTATTTGCGTTTTAGTTTATTTTTACCACATTTAAATATCTTTCGAAAAAAGTCAATAGTTAATTTAAAAATATATGGTCATAAACACATACAATATACCATACTGATTTATTCATCACTCAGCAATAAGGTTGTCGCCAAATTTCCAGATTTTGGTATAGTCATGGTGGCATTGAATGGGAGGGTACAACATCTAGGCTAATGTAATTTCCTCAAAATTTACTCAGTGATTTAAAACCTGATATAGTTAGGGAGCAATAGGCCATAGGTCGCGGTGCATTCCTCATTTTCCAATCTAAGTTAGGTGTGATAAAGGTAGTTTTCAAAGCAGTGGATTATATATTTAGAAAGTTTCCGTAATTTAGTAAGGAAATATTGCGAGGTTGAATGTTTAATGAGGCTTCAGCACGACAATTAATGAAACATACACATTTTATCAAGCCCTCTTTCGGAAACTGAAGCGTGGGAAAGTTTTGCGTTGATTGATGAAAATTTCCAAGGTATTCCATCAACAAATTATGAAGAAATTCTGAAAAATATGAAAATAAGTTTCAAACTGGAGAAGCAAATATGAGTACAGTCTAAGTCAGACTGCAACCACCTGTTAATATTTTTGGTATAATCTACGAAATTATAGAGTGAAACATAGAGAGTGGTGTTCCAAAAGTAAGGGAAGTAAGGTATTAATGTCGATGGGATCGTCACATGATGATAGATTAGTGTTTTGCCCATAAATTGATTGGCAACTAAAAATTTGTAAAAGAAATGCTCATTAAAGGATATAAGGTCAAAAGATGTGGTACAAAAGACTGCGCTCATTTTCACCGAAGAGAAGGCTCTAGTTGGCATAAGCTAAAACGTGATGCTAAAACATCTAGGCTCGACGGGAGTAGCATATCTAATCTAGATCATCAACCTGTCGTTTATCACTCTTCATATACGCGATATTTGGAAAGTCAGAAGAGTCGTCCCACTACTGAAAGCCTGGAAACCTGCTAACCAAAGGGAGTCTGATCTTTCGATAACCCTACTTAGTGAAATGTCCCTTGTGAAGACACTTGAGGATTTGTTACTCTAGACTTGCATTCACCCTCTTAACTTAGATCCTAAATATGGTTTCCGTAAAGAATCACTATAGGACTTAACGTCGTAGGCGCCCAGTTAACTTGTGGTAATCAATAAATCAAAAACCACTCAGTGGAAGGATGAGAAGATATGACCATCGAACGGAATGTCAACTTTTAATATCGATCGAGCTATTTCATGTGCATCGCCTATCATTGCAATCGTTTGACTGTCTATAATGCCAAAGATCGTGCTGCGCTTTAAAGTCAATTAGTACCATACGAATTTCTTGAAAAACGCTATCTCAATTAATTATAGATATTTAGTATGGTTTTTTGGACCACAGTAATCGATGTGCTTTCTGTTTTATTGAAACGTTTCTGTGGGTGCTCAAAGATTGTATATTTGGTTGAAGCTTAAAATCTAAAATTGTTTAAGGGAATAGTCCTTTCAAAGTCAAAACATATCTCTGTTCAAGTTTTCTTTTGTTCACTGTATTCTGAAAATTGTTTAACACTGCTAGCATTCAAATATTTGTAAACCGCCTTATCTTCATTGGCTGCCAAACGGCTTTTTGAACTTTTATTTACGAGTATAAACATAAAATATGTAAACATAAGTACTTAATCAACGAAACGCATATATACTTACATATGTATACACTTATTTATGGAGTTACAATTTTTAACAGTATTACTATTTAACATTATTTCAGTATATTTTGTTCAGTTCTCTCGCACGCAATGGCTCAGCGGTTTTATAATTTGGTTTTGTTGCCGCGGATAAGAGACGATCTTTGTGAATATAAAAAACTTAATATGCATTTGTACAATGCTTTAAAAAAAGCACTATTCAAACCAGCTGCTTTTATGAAAGGTATAATACTTCCTTTGTTAGAGGCTGGCGATTGCACATTGCGAGAAGCAATTATATTTGGAAGCGTCATCGCACGCAGTTCGATTCCGGTATTGCATTCATCAGCATGTTTACTCAAAATATGTGAAATGGGATATACAGGAGCAAATTCAATATTTATTCGCTACTTTCTTGACAAGCGTTATGCCTTACCTTACCGTGTTATCGATGCCGCCGTATTTCATTTCATTAGGTAAGACCTTACATTGTTTCTTATTATTTATATTACATTTCTATGAATATATCTATGCAGATTTGAAAATGATAAACGTGAAATGCCTGTATTGTGGCATCAAAGCTTATTAACGTTTGCACAACGTTATAAGAACGACATTTCTTCCGAGCAAAAAGAAGCTTTGCTTAATTTATTAAGGTAAACAATATTGTTCGTTCGTTCAATCCATTTTCATATATTTCAATTTTATTATTACAGAAAGCAATCACACCCAAAGATTACACCTGAAATTCGAAGAGAACTTTTGGCATCAAGTTGTAGAGATATTGAAATGATGGAATATGGCAATGAGACTGCTGCAATGCCAGTAGAAATGTACACTGATAAAGATGTTTGCTATGAGTAAACATGTTCAACGTATAGCATGTAAATTTATTTATTGCTAGTTATCAATAATTAACCAAGATTTCTTGAAAAGCTTTTATTTATCTAAAAACTAGAAGAAGAGAGGACAAAATGAGAGCGTAAAAAGCAGAGTGAGCTGTTAAGGGATCGTCCCAATGTGAAAATTTCGAATTATATTTATATTATACATTATCGGATAGTAGGCACTGTATTCTCTCATATTTTGAAAACGAAATACAAATTAATACAAATTATTACGGTCACTACAACGTTTCATGTAGAAACGGAACAGAGTGGGGAACATAGCGACTCCAATCTATAAACGCTTTTTTCTCAGAGTGTTTTTCTAAACGATTTCCACTCTCAAAAGAAGTGTTTTGAAGATATCTAGCTCCAAATTGGAAAGAACATTTTAATCGTCATTCTCTATAGCGCTATGAAAGCTTTGTTTTGGGGACATCGTACAATACCTTTTTTTTACGTGTCATTTCAACACTTTATTTAACTATTATACACCCAATGAATAAATATAAAAAAATATCATTTTGTATTCGTCACGAACGTATTTTTATAAAAAAATCGGACCGATTAGTTAATGTTAAACTTAAAAAAATTATCGCGAAATTCGGTGATTTTTCGGAGAGTAACGCTGAGACGATCCTTTAAGTTCTAATAATGAAATTTTTACTAACCTAAATTAGTTGCTGTCATAAGAAAACATATCTTGATTTCATTAATTTCTAATAGTTCTGAATTGTTAAGATACAAATCAGATATTAGTTAAATAACTACAACTACACAAAATGTTAGTGCTTGGACTTATTAGAATTCAAAGTAAATGGTAACTTAATGATGAATATGCATATAGTATATTATTAGTATATTATTTTTTTTATTATAAAAATGAATTCATTGGCTTTTTTCAGTCGTTTGCATTAGCTCAGAATATCATTGGAGAACAAATTATTTAAAATTCTATTGATTAATTCAAGCAACAACATAGTGTGGTTATACTCAGATTTTTCTTCCTAATTTCAGGTAGTTTACTTTGTCATTGGTTCGCTTTTAACTTTTTTAATAACTGAAAAATTTTCGAATTCTTCCTGATAGCTGGCAGTTACTATCAATACCGAAACACATTTTGTACTTTAATAACATTTGTAATATGCGAAATATACAAAAAATAAAGTTATATAATATTTTTGAAATTACTAACAACTTTTTAATTTCTATTCAATAATATATCATAAAATATATTGAAATTGCGTTTAATTTCATCTGCGCTTGAATTTGATGAAAAATGACGCAGTCCAATAGCTGCAAAGGTTTTAAAAATTGTGAAATACTAAAATAGGCGTAGTTGTAGTCTATTCGTCAATTTTCATACTGTGGCGTAAAGATACAAATATAAATATGTGCATGTATGTAATATAGGATTTGCAACTTCCCGCAAACAATTTGGGAAGACCAGTGTCTACTGCCCTCCATTGTTCGGCTAATGAGGGATAGCCTCGCAATGACGTACATCCCTGAACTATGGAGGACCGCGAAGGTGATATTTACATCCAAAGTAAGAAGGAAGGTCAATTCACTGGCAAAATCCTTCGGGCCAATTAGTCTAACTTTCTTCTAACTAAAAAGTATGGAAAAGATCGTAGATCATGAAATAAGGGCGAAGGCGCTGAAAATTCCACCCCTGCATGCGCATCCGCATGCTTCAGAGCAAGCAGATCAACCAATACTGCCCTGTACCAGCTAACGTCGGAGATAGAGAGTTAGCTGAAAGGTGGGGAAGTGATGCTCTGCGCCTTCCTAGACATCGAAGGTGCTTTTGATAACAAGTCTCACAAGAGCATAGCCAGTGCATTGGAAGAGTGCTATCTGGAGTTTTGTCGTGGACGACCTTCTAGCATTGCTAACTGACAATGGGATCCGCTGCCAAGGTTACGCGATCGACATTGTTATTACAACCAGAGGTAAATTTGAGGACACTTTCTGTGACCTACTACAAAGACGTTTAAACCTGGCAAAAGGGTGGTGTAGTGGGGTTGAGTTAAACATCAACCTCTCTGAGACTACCATCGTCCCGTTCACGAGATGTAGGCCCCTGTCCGGTTTCAGGAACTTTACACTTGGGGACAGAGATATAGAGATAACTAACTTGGTCTCACGTTGGATTCCACTCTGCGGTGGAAGCAGCATTTCGACCTGACCTTGGTCAAGGTTACAAAAGCACTATTGGGGTGCAATCGGTTGGCGGGAAAATCCTGGAGCTGCAATCCAAGGATTGTTAGGGCTTTGTACATCATGATCTTGAGACCGATAATCAAGTATGGGGCGGCGGCCTCGGTCTCAATAGTTTCGCAGACTTCGGTAGGGCTCCAACTATCGAAGCTGCAACGACAAGCATGTCGGGAGCAATGAGCACTTGTCCGACGGCAGCACTTGAAGTCATGCTGGAGTTCACACCGCTTCATCTAGTGATCGGTCAGGTAGCCAAGCACACACTTCTCGAGATGACGACAGAAGGGTGTGGCAATGGTAAGATAATCTCTTCCCAGCTGATGAAAGAGTTAAGTGGTACTATACTATACTTCACGAAGAAGTTCAAGGTTACCATTGGAAGCAAGGCTGAATGGAATGATTCCACTCTCAAGCTGCTGCTTACAGACAGTACGATCAAGTGGTACTCTGACGGCTCGAAAACGTCGGAAGGAATCGCTGCAGGGGACACAGGACCACGCACCAAGCTTTCAATACCTATGGAAAGTTTTCCGAGCATTTATACAGTCTCAGCAGGTTTAAATATGCAATCAATCACACTAGGGATAACCTCAGACTACTGGTCGCATTTTACACTGGCCACTGCAAGCTGACGAAGCATTTACACAACATAGGCATAGCTTATTGCGTCAATTGCCGGTTCTGCGACAGGGAGCCAGAAACATCAGAACACCTGCTAATCGACTGCTAATCGACGCAGGATTAAGGTCCTTGGATCCATGTTTCCAAATAGGTATCACATCGCTTCGCTAGCACCCAGGATAGTGTTGGACTTTATAAATATGCCTTTGATTTAAGAGAAGGCACAATAATGTAATAATCAATCAATCAATCTCTATTGGTAATCCATTTCGAGAATCCTTACTTTTATTTAAGAAACTTCAAATTTAATGGGGAATGTTTATTACACTGGCCTACACTCATTTTGGTGCCTAAGATTTTATACCTGATTTTGGATGTATTTTGTGAGTTGATACGAGAAAACAAGTCACATTTTCCATAACAGCTCTTGTTCATAAGAAAGAAGAAAAAACATCTAGTAGCGGGAATGTGGTTCAACCTACCAACTATACCGACTACTGATGCGCACAGCGCTGCACCAAACCAAAAAAAAATTTTTTAAGGCAAGTGTAATTGGTTTATTCACATAAATTGCCAAAAGCCAATATTTGAAACGGCTGACCTCATGCAGGACAGTACCATACAAGCTTATATTACTTAGTGTATGCCAGGGCGTATGAGTGATGCGCGATGCGGTGGCTGGCAAGTGCTTGCATATATAGTATACGGGGAAATTAAAATGAGCATTGTAGGTAAACTAGAGCTGTCAGCTGACATCTAGTAGCGGAAATGTGGTTCATCCTAGCTACTATACCGACTACTAGTGCGCACAGAACTGCACAAAACCAAAAATTTTTTTTTGTAGGCCAGTGTTATCATTTGAAAAAACCTTCTTTGCCACTTAATTTTTGAAGATAATCACTTTCAAATGTTGGCGACTACGTCTCAGATGGCCCATTCTTTAAGTCCATTTTTGTTCTACCATTTCGACTGGTAACTGCTGAATAACAAGCAAGATGTTTTGCTCCAAGGCCTGAATCGAAGCGGGATTGTGCGCAAAGATTTAAGGGGCTATACCAGTGTGACACTTTAAAAAAAAAAAAGATTTCATATATCGATATGACACTTTCAAAAAAAGGCTATTGAAAAGTATCTCTACTTAGATCACCGTTATAAAAATAACGATAAGTTCAGAGCTGTCTTACACCCCTGTTTTGCATAATGCTTCTATAATTGCCTTTCGACAACCGAATATCATATTTTACTTTTAAGAGAGAATATCATCTACCTACCACGAAGAATTGAGGCGCCTGTCGCCATATTGTGTATGTTATATGTAGAATGCTCTTAATACTTATTTTGTGAATTTCAGAAAATATAATATTTTTATATTATTTATTTCCTTAGTAACGTTTGGATAATTTGGTCTTAAAAAATAATTTAATTTTTTATAAAGCATTATCTGTTCACACTTTAGTATTTTCTAAGGATTTACATGTTTATTCATAGTCATTGAATATAAGGTTACGATAACTTCCAGTGCGACAAACTGGAAAAAAATTACGAATTCAGTTACTGTTTTTTTTACTTTACCTTTATATGATATATCTCTATTGAGAGATACAATTTTAAAATACATAGGGAATCTAAAGTATGTCTAATTTAATGTAATTAGCTTATTCCAAAATGTATTTGGGTGAATGCACTTTGAGTTTTTGTAATACATAGTATAATAACATTTTCCGACTAAAAATCTGGAGTGATTAGATTACAATTAATCTATTCACTAATCTAAACTCTTTTCACTGTCATTGGAGTTTTATAGAAAGGGTGGTTTTGATACTAAAAGTTCACATCGTTTAATATTTTTTAAAGGAAAACTTTTTAATGTTATATTTTGTTATTAAAGTCGTCTTTTTTCGAACATTTTTCAATTAAAGGAACAAATGCATTTTTTGATTATGGGGGTCAATTGCCAAGTGAATTCATACATATGCTTGCTTTTGATTCATTTCTTTGTTTACAATATTTTTGTTTGCTTGCATTGTTTTTCTCTGTGTAATATTTAAATCAGCAATAATAATGTTATAGATTTATAAGTGCTGACAAACAGAAGGCGCTAAATCAGAGTCGCACAGGAAGATTTCGAGTAGATTAGTTTCAAATCTCTTCAGTAACGAGGTTAAAAAATGTAATTTTTTGGATGGCGAATAAATCTAGTAGATTATGAGATAATCTTCTCAACAGCTTAAAAGTCGAGATTAAGTGTCGGTCGGAACACTTGTTTTCTTTGAAATTATCCACTTTAAAATTATTGGACCAAAATCTTGAATTTTGACTACCCACTGCGTAGCAAAAGACAGACCAAAACTTTTTAAAACTTTTATTATTCGGAAATCTTAAAAAATGTAAGAGGAATTAGCATATATAAGTATTTCTGTGATGTACCATATACTGATACGAAAAACAGTGTTATTAATATAAACTATTAGAATCCAAAATTTTACATTATATTAGTTGTTTTCGCCTGAAGTTTGGCAAATATGTGAGAAATTTTGATATTTAAAAATTGAGATATTTCGATGAAACTTAATATGTGGGTTCCTTAGTACAAAAAAGTTACGATTTCGTAGATGGGCGTAAGCGAAACATTGCCACGCCCACAAATCGCCATTAATTAAAAATATATAAACTGCCATAGCTAAGCACTTAATTAAGATATTAAACTGTAATTTAACATAGGGGATTACATATTTGCCAAGAGGCATCTGTGTGAGAAAAATTACAAAAAGGTACAGTTCAAAACTACTAAAAGCGCGATGAATCAATAACTAAATACGATATTAAGTTTTACCTCCGAGATGGCATGGAAAGGTTTTATTGAAAACGTTGTGAAAATTGGACGAGAGGCGTGGCCCCGCCACTTTTTGGTAATATCACATATTTCGGGACTAGACCGACCGATTTCCACTAAATTTAGTACATAGCGTTCTTTTCACATTCCTATGGCACAGTGTGAAAATAGGTAAAATCGAACTACGACCACGCCTACTTCTCCTATAACACAATTTAAAATTCCATTTAATTCTTTCACTTTCTAGAACATAAACCAAGAAGTATTGAATGCAACGGAAGAAAATTTTGCAGTAATAAAGTGTGCCACAGTTAAAGTTGACTTGTGACTGAAAATATCGGTCAATGCGTGAGATATAAAATTGAAATTCAGAGAGAATCCTTTCCTGACAATAGTAATTCTCTGAGCACCCATATACCTAGTATTATATAAAGATTTTCGAACTTCCAGGTGACTTTTTCATGGCTATATCGTCCAATATTTGAATTATCTCAATGAAATTTTCAGAACATATTTTACACATAACAGTATAGCATTGTGCCTAAAATGGATACAATTGGGTGAAACGTTGACCTAGTTCCCATACAATATTACCATGATTTTCGAATATCCGGTTTGTATAATAACTACGCATAATTATTGTGGTTTTCCTAACAAATCCTATGCAGGTAGGTTAGCGTATGTATAAGTTATACGAGTATATGGTGTACGTATATATAGAATTGCTTACATTCCGATTGTCTGGTTGCCGTTTTACATCGTAAGAGTATAAAATGATCGGTTGCACTCGAACTTAGCGCTTTCTTACATGTTAGGATTTGCGTTTAACAATATTGGCATTTTAATCTTTTCATCGTCCAAGCGGCCATAGAAAATATTGGGTTGGTAGTTCCATTGCAGGATGCTTATTTAGAACATGTTTCTTCAAATTTGTTCTGGTAACATTTTATTTTTTGTAGGTAATTTTTTACAACAAAAATGCTTTTTACATCTTTGGTGAGGCCTATATTGGAGTATGGCTTCTGGGGTTTGGAACCCTAGTTACCAAGTCCATTCGGATAAGTTAGAGTCCGTTCAAAAACAATTTTTACTTTTTGCTTTAAATCATTTGCATTTAATCCCCTTACACTAACCGTTTAAAACTGATAAATCTCCCGACACTCGCTAGTCGTAGGGAGATGCTTGGTATAATATTTATTGTAAAACTCTCTTATCTGATATTAATTTTAACGTTCCCGTTCGCTCTACCAGGCAGTTTAGACCCTCACTTTTAAAATTTTCTAGAACAAATTTTGAGCTAAACAAACCATTCCGCCGTATATATCATGATTTCAATTCTCATTCCAGCACATTTGATCTAACAGACTCACTCTTTACCATTAAAAAAATTAGTTTATCTCCTCTTAACAAGTAACATTTAAAAATAATAAACTGACTTTAATCTAATTCTTAATTTTGGCTGTTGAAATTTTTGTTTCTGTAGCTGAGCAGCTTAAGATCGCCACGCTTAAAACTCTCTTGTCTTTTATGACTCCGCTAATTCCGCTCGTTCGCGGATTGCGCCCCTCGCGACGGTTGGGCGGGAGGAGGGTAATCGTTGGGTATTATTATTATTATTAAATCATTACATTTTGCATATATATCATGTACCACTTCAAATATCTGCCATACTTCACTTATATTCCTTTATAAAATTTTTAGCATTATTAAAAATCGTAAGAACGTTACACTTTAATGTTAATACCTGCTATTTTTCTGCTATTGTGATCACTAGTAACCCTAATAAATCGCATTTCATAGAGTGAACTTCTATTTACGAAAAGTGAACGCATATCGGAAATTTTTCAAGTACAGTAGAAAAATCACCAGTAGTGAAATAAGATGTCTTCTATGAGCGCTTGGAGCGTACCAATGAGAACTGCCCCCGTCACGATGCCAAAATCGTTCTTGGGACTTTAACGCCAGGGTGGGCAAGGAAGGTATCTTTGGCGCAACAGTCGGTAAATTCAGCCTGCACGAGGTAACATCCCCAAATGGGTTGAGGCTGATCGACTTCGCCGGGGCTCGAAATATGGTTATATGTAGTACTATATTCCAGCATAGAAAAATTCATCAAGCTACCTGGCTGTCTCCGGATCGAAATACCACCAACCAGATCGATCATGTTGTGATAGACGTAAGACACGTCTTCAGTGTTTTAGACGTGCGTACGCTCCGAGGTCCTAACATCGACTCGGACCACTATCTTGTTGCAGCCAAGATTCGCACTTCGCCTCTGTGCAGCAAAAAACGCGCGTTAAACACAATGAATGTTCGACATTGAGAAGCTGCAATCACAACAGACAGCCGAACGATTTGCTAGTCGGCTTGCCCTCCTGCTCTCTGAGAGCACTCGTCAACACCTCGGTATAAGGGAGCTGTTGGACGGCATTTCAAGCTCCTTACGTACAGCTGCAACCGAAACCATTGGTTTTCGGAGGGAATGCAAAAGAACAGCTGGTACGATGATGAGTGCCGTGTCGCAGCGGAGAGAAAACAGACTGCCTACCTCGCAACGTTAAAATCGATCACAATACGAGGGGATGCAATAGATACCGAGATTGCAGACAAACAAAGAGAGATGCCGAAGTGCGCGAGTATGAAGAGCTTGACAAGCTGGCCGACAGGGGTAATACTCGAAAATTTGACGAAAAAATGCGGCGACTAACAGAAAGATTGAAGACCGGAGCATACTCGTGTAGAACCCCCAAAGGTGATTTAGTGACCGATGCCCAGAGCATACTAAAATTATGGAGGAACACTTCTCCAGCCTGCTGAATGGCAGTGAAAGTACAACGCCAGGAGAAGGCGCATATTGGAAATTTGAAAATTTTCTCTATTTTAAAATCTCAATTTTAGAGACTTGTAACTGTATCACAGTACAGAATCACTCGGTTAATCTCGTCTCCCTGTGCGACTCTGATTTAACGCCTTCTGCTTGCCAGCATTCTGAAATCTATTTCATTATTACAGCTGACTTAGCTACTGCAAAGAGGAAAACAAGCAAAAATTTAAATAAACCAATGGATTGAAACCAATACATCTGAATTCACCTGGCAATCGACTTTCCAAATCAAAAATTCCTCCTTTATTTACCTTAAAGGGAAAACATTTAAAACAAGAAGACTTGTATAACAAAATACGGCATTACAATGTTTTCTTAAAAAAAAAATTAAACGATGTATATTTTTAATGTCAAAAACAGCTGTTTTATAAATCTCTATGAGTTATCTTTGCAGCAAATTCGGAAAAATTCTGTTTCGAAAAAATTCCGTTTAAAGATTAACTGATTGGGCTATTGACTAAACTGAGCGGCTATCCAATAATTAACTATACTCAAAAATTATGACAAAAACCAAAAACAAAAATAAATAGATTTTTTCCAAATTTCGCATTGACTTTGATTTTTAAACCAGCTGTTACAAATGAATATACGTTTCCTCTTTGTAATGTAACTAAATGATGGAAATAAATTTAGCGCGCTATTTCCAAAAAATTATGTTTAATATGGTATTTATGCAATGCTGAATGGACACTTGGAAAAGTGAATTATCCGTTATTTCACAAGTCGTTTTTTTTTGCTGACGTCTCTGAAATTTCAATTTTTCCCATAAAAAAGTAAAATGGCGAAAGTAAACAAGTTTTTTCTTAAATCGTGTCTTCTTTCTGTGGTGGAGAAATACTAACCGCGGAATATATTAAAGTAACAACTTAGGTATGAGCAGCATCCATGTTTTAAGTTTTTTACTAACAATTATGATACATTTTCGATAAAATCCATTTCCGCTCATAAGAAACTAATTAGTTTGACTTTAAATAATTTTATTGCTTCTCAAGGGTCCGATACAAATTCATTAAAACAATACCTAGAATAAAAATCATGTAAACTGTAATATAATCTATGGTAAATATGAAATACACATACATATGTACAGACATATGTTATTCATATGTGCTAGCTCCAGTAATTATAATAATAAAAAATATTCAGTGTAGTTTCGTAAATTTATTAAAAATTACTTATAAACGAAATTAGAATTATTTGAACTATCTTCACCTCATTTTTTTTCAAAAGATTTAAATGCATTGGGATGTATTAATAAAATAAAGCCATTGCAGAAAGTTATCTTATGTAATCACCTCAATTAAAACTGTACTCCAACATCATTCAGATAGTGTATAAAGAGGCGTGCGTTAAATTATTAAACCTTTTGCTATTAGAAGGGGTAGAATATGGTAACTACGAGGTTTGACAATTAAGTACCTAATGAGACTGATTTTATTGCCGCGCTTGATTTTATTGCCGCGATGGCGAAAACGAGTCAACAGGGTGCGCCCAGACATCGCTCGTAACTGGATCCTTCATCACGACAACGCGCCGTGCCACACAGCCCTCAGCGTGTCCCAGTATTTGGCCTCTAAAGGGATCGCCGTGTTGCAACAGTTGCCTTATTCGCCCGACATGTCACCCTGTGACTTTTTTTTGTTTCCTAAAACAAAATCGGTGGTCAAAGGAACCCATTTTGAGTCGATTACGGACGTCCAGGCGGCCATGACGAGGGTTCTCGCGGACATCCCAGTCGAAGCGTTCCAGAAATGTTACGAAGCATGGAAAACGCGCTGGAATCGCTGTATAGCTGCCCAAGGGGACTACTTTGAAGGCGATGGCAGAGTTGTAGAATAATTTTTAAATATACGGTTTTTATGGAATCAGTCTCATTACTTAATTGTCATACCTCGTATGAAGCAACAAATTGTTTTGAATTTGAAATGTCGAAATTTGAATCTATTTTGAAAAAAAAAATACAATTCGTTTTATTATGTAATTTAAAGTTGCTATCGCGGAAAAGTTTCGCAAGATTTGCTATCGATATACATATGTATACACACATCTACTCTTGTATGTATGTATTTACGTTTGTATGTAAAGATGATTGATTTTCATTAACGACACATTTATGGATGTAGCATGAGTAAAAAAATGTAACAATGTTGCTTAAATAAATACGAGTACATATGTTACTTATTTTTATTTTGATCTCCAGTTAATTGTATGCTTTCTTTATTTCTCTATAAGTATTGTTTCATTATCTCACTCGATTTTTTTCTTAATTTTTTTTTTAAATTTGGCTCGTTCACGTGTTTTAGCCTCAGAGATATTCTTGTATTTATATAATGTATTTATGCATAACTTTCTCTGATATTATTAACAAATTCTCGCATTTGACGTCGTCTTAGATGATCGTTTTACAATTTTAAATTGAATATTTTGTATTTACTTCAGCTAATTGATGTAAAAGGTTTTCTTCGCTTTGAATTGTGTAAATTGTTCTTTGGTTATAAAATAATCCTCTCGTTTTTATTTCAATTCGTACATATTATGTAATATCAACACTGCATCCTAGATGATGTTGATAACGATTTAATAGTTTTAAGTTCTGAAATTATAGATTTAAAACAAGTGTTAAATTTATCTAAATTTTACACAAAATTCGAAGCTTAAATATCACTGTGTTTCAAGGACAGTAAATACTAAAATTAGTTTTGAAATGCCACGACACATTTAATAAAGACTTGAAAAGCTTTGAAAATTTCTTATTATTTATTTTAACAATATAGAATTTAGTGTTATTAACTGAACTACTCATGACATCTTTGACGTCATTCTCACTAGTAGCGGACTTGGTTTAAGCTAATATGTGAATATTTAGTTGACAAATGTCCAGGTTAGGACATTTAAAGGATACCAAATATGAATAATGGTTTGATTTGCATTTGGAAGTTTATCATTTTCTTAGAACCTAATTTATGGTTTCGTTTAATAAAATTTTGAAAGACTTTTCAGTTCGCAATATTCTTGGTACATTAGTTTCACTAAGGATCGACGTTTCCGAAAATGTGTTAATTTCCAGACATTTTTGATCATTGCAAATTGTTATAAATATAAATTTCTATGTATTTAAATATTTGTATAAAAATGAAAAAAATTCAATTATAATACAATGAGTTTAAGTATGCATGAAAAAGTTTAAGTCTTAACATACATCTTTACTCCTTTCAATAATTTATGAACATTTATATATACATGTTTATTCTATTGTGTATTGTAAAAATGGTTGGGTTCATATCCTATTCATTTATTTGTAATATGCACCTATTTTTATTTATATTCTAAAACAACCCTTTATTATGCGGACATGAAAAATGCAGATTTGGACAAGTGGTGTTGGTGTTAGTGTCAAATAGTTCGTATTAGTGTTGTCATCGTAGACAAATCTTTGATGCCATCATTGTAACTATCACAATCGAAATCGGAGAGCACAACTTAGCTCCTGATGCATGTTGCATTGCGGCTGGCTCTTCGCCTGGCATGTAAATAATACAATTTAAGTTTTTATAAATGAAAAAAGCGGGTTAGGCATATACCATTTAGGACGTGAACCATGACGGTTCCTGAAATATCGTTGCCAAGCATGCAAGTATAGTTTCCAGTGTCCTGTCGATTTGCGTTGGCAATATAAAGACGGCTCAATGCTCTTCCAGGAAGCATGTCAGTCTTTACGCTATGGTACAGTAAAATACAAGTATAAGTTAGGGGATAAGTTTGATTAGATAATTTTATCGATTACCTGATTCCTCCCCGACTGGTGTCATAGTTCAGCATTCGCTTACCATGCTGCCAAGTGATGTACGATGACGGCTGCGGTATTTTCGAAATTACACATTTTAGTTCAATGGTACTTCCAGCTTTATAATACTTCTCAGGAGTGGCTGAATCTCGTTCATCGAGTATTTCCACATGAGGAACTGCCAAGTGATAGAAATGTTTGGATTTTATTTCTTTAGGATCGAAAGCATTGTGTGTAAATAGATTGAGTCATCAAATGAAACAACTTTTTCAGATACTTGAGGTTAAAACCAAATCCTACAGCAACTCCTTAAATATTCAACGCTAAACCACTGAGATTTAGGTTTAAAGTAGTAGGTAGTAAAAAAGCTGACAAGTCAATAGTCACTATATAAGATATACATATGTATTAGGGCAGATAAAGGCTTCAGCTTGTTGCATTAACCTTTGGCTCTCGTAATTATATTCTCAAACAAATTTATAAATAAAGTACTCACACACTGATTATAACGAATAACGAAAATCGTTATACATATGTAGTATATAGTAATTCGTAGTCCAATACTATTTACTTTCGATCGTAAACTATACTACTATGTCCAATACTATACGTTCAGTTCATTTTGTTAAGATATCTTAGCAAACTAATTAACTCAAAAGAGATATATGTAAGTGATATAAACTCAACCAATATATTCCGAATAACAGTTTTTGTCTGGACTTACTACACTCATATTTAGTGCCATTAATCTCATTAAAGTATCAAAATTTTGAAATTATTTAAATACTTCGGCGCCGTTTGCAGCAAGTCGGACTGACGTGTGGAACGACTTGGCAGATTTTACGTCCAGATCTTAAATTGAATGCATACAAAATACAGCATATTCAAGAACTGAAGCTGCTCGACCTTCTCAAGAGACATGGCTTCATTCTATGGGCTCTTGAAATGTTCCAAGAAGATCTGATGTTTCGAGTAAATTTTTGTTCATCAATGAGGTTCATTTTCGCTATGGGTATCAAAACACACAAAATTTCCGCATTTGGGGCGAAGAGTAACCTGAAGAGATTCAAGAGCTGACATTTTTGTATGTACAGTGCATAATAGAAATATAAAACCCATAGATTGATATAGGAGTATATGATTGACTTACTAATTAGTGCACCAAAGAAAAGAAAGAAAATATTTTCAAAACCGGTGTAAGTGTAAGTAAGTATCAGACAATTATTTAAAATTGATACCTATAATACCCCTCTTTTGCAAAATAAAAGGGTATAAAAAATCATTATGTTGATTTTGATTGATCACTTTGAATGACAGTTGTATTCTATAATTGCAAGACCTTGTGCTAAGGTTATAGTGCTACCTTGATCATAATCTGTGCAAAATTCCGAGAAAAGACTCTAACTAATAAAAAAGTTTTCCATATCCTATATAAAGTTCTATCCTATAGTGGTCCTATCACACCAATTTGCAGATTGCAGAGTTGCCTTGGGTAATAATTTACGCCGAATTTCGTGAAGGTCTTGGGACTTGAGTTTGATTGATCAGTATGTAATGCAGTTATTTCTTATACAGCTTCTTGAGGAGCAAAATTGTAGTTGAATGTCTTAAAACTTGAGGGGCAAGTTCGCGTATATACAGCAGGCTGGACAGACTTACAGACAGGCGGAAATGGCTAAATTCACTCAGTATATAAGTCTGATCAATTATACTATATATACATCATATGATCTACCAAGTTTCTTCTGAACGAAACGAATTTCGTTTTAAATTTAATATACAATATATAGCGTATAAAAAATATTTGGATTAAACAAAAAAATATTTCCGTTAAGTTAAGTGTTAAGTAAGTAAGTTACAGCTTGCACGGACGAACGGACAGATAGTCCACCGGATATCAACTTTTCTCGTCATTCTGATCATTTATACTACTGTGATCAAAATGAAAGGTGAATTTTGTCCATTTCATTTCCTTCAAAGTAATCCTCTCCCGCTGTAATACACTTATGCCAACGAATTTTCCAGTCATCATAGCACTTGGTAAATCCTCCTTGAAAAAATCGTTATCAACCGTTAGGTTAAGAAACTCGGTTGCAAGGGTATAAAACTGAGAGTTATTCGTATTATTTGATTACTGATCACGTTGGACGTTCTGTAGCTTGTATGTAATTGCAATACGTGCACAAATTAAAATTTTAGCTTTTTGGATATTTCTAACATTTTGTGTCAAAAAATCATTAATCATTGTGATATAAGTTACAATAATGCCAAAATACCCCTGACAGTAATAGAGAATATAATAAATGTGCTAAAGACAGCGAAAGAGAGAAATGCAAAAATGCGAATATGTGAATTTGCAAAATTCTTTACAACTTACCAATTACAGTTAAATATACTAACAATACTAAAGGCGGATGTGAAGAGACTTGACACTCGTACGGTCCTTCGTCATGTTCATTTGCATATTGTATTGAAAGCTTCCAGTCATTTGGCTCTTCGAACTCCAAGGAATACCTTGCGTCACCACTGTACGTGTGAAGACCGAATGTGATCAGGGCCAACTCATCACCTTTGCGCCGCATCCACGATACCTTCATAGTAAATAATATTTCATCAGCTCAATACTTACTTTATGCGATTATCTTTGTGTTTTAAGGTTATATATTATCAAAAAACAGAAACTCAATTTATTTATTCAAAGTTTATACATTGCAACCAGTTCAAATAAAAGAAAGGACTAACAAGCAACTTGAATATGATTTACAAGCACTATGTGTTGTTGCCATTTTTAATATTTCTGCGTTAATCGAGTTTACACCTAGATCATGCTCTATATCAGCACATCTAACTACAATACCAAGGCTCTTTGACAATTATTTAGTCTTGATACTTTGTTTTCAAATTGTTGGATGACTTTCTTATTGTTTGCGTTAGTACATCCCCAGAGTTGTGCATCATAGCTCCATATCGGTCGGAGTATTTCTTTATAGGTAAGTAACTTATTTTCGAAAAATAACACTGATCTGTTACCGATTAACCAATACTTGACGTTTGTTTTTTACGTGAACTCACCGTAGCGTAGAGTCAAGCATCATTCTTATGTATTTAGCGGAATTAAAGTACGGCATTCGTGCACCGTCTATGAAAATTGGTAAGTGCTGTATGTCAAAACAATTCATTCAGTTTTATCTGCCATTTCTTTGCCCATTGTAAGACTTTATTTACAGCTTTTGGATTAGTAGTGGTAGGTAGTAGTGCATCCCTATCGGGCTCAATTAGCACTTGATGTGCCATTTTGATACACTATTCGTAAAACCTCCTGTATCTGCTATTACGTTTCACCTTCTCTCTCAAACCATTTTGAGGTTTCGATGAAACTACTTATGTCCGATATGCTTTTGGTGGAAATCCATTCAAGGTTTGGTGCTTGGTGGATTCCGAGTGTTTTGTGTCGGATCTGTGCTAGAGCTGGGCATTCGCAGAGGAAGTGGAAGATTGTTTCCTTGTTCCCTGCTACTCCGCAGCCACGGCAGATGTCGTTGTAGGGCAATCCCATTTTGGACGCATGTTCCCCAAATGGTCAGTGCCCTGTTGTGGTAGCTGTTATTCTGTAAATACTTTTTCTTGATCTATTTAATAAGTCATTGGTTCTTTTCCTGTCTTATGTTGGCCATAATTGTTTAGTTATGACGCATTTTGTAATGTTTTTCCACCTGTTGTTTGAAATTTGCTGAAATTGTCTATTGATCTCTCCTTTTATCGATCCTAGTGGGCTTGGTATTAGCTCCGCCTTGGATTCATTGAGGAAAGCTCCTGCCTTTGCCAACTCGTCTGCTTTTTCGTTACCGAAAATGTTCCTGTGGCCGAGAACCCAGATCAAGTTTAGCTGGAGCTTGTCTTTTATTGAGCTTAGTGCTCTCTTGCAGTTGTGTTTCTTAGTAGTGGACTCGTGTTCACTACTACCAACAACAAGCAACGCGGTATCATCTGCAAATGTGGCTGTTGTATAATTGTAGTCTACTGGCAGGTCGTGCGTTGTTAGTATATAAAGAAGAGGGCCCAACACACTGCCTTGTGGAGCTCCTGCTTTTATTTCCATAAGAATATAATTTTTCTCTCCTTGTTTAACGCGAAAGTAGCGATCTGATAAATACGATTTTATGATGTCATAACGCTGTTTCTGTAAAATGAGTAACAGTTTCGCTTTTGCAATATCCAAAAACACGGCAGAACCGAATTTTTTTTTCCTCAAAGGCTTTTCAATAATGTGTGTAATCCTGTGGATTTGATCAATCGTAGATTGGTTGGCTCAAACCACAAACGGATGCGCTGGAATTATGGTATTTCGTTCTATGATTTCATTGATACGTTTTATGAGAATTTTCTCAAAAAGCTTCGATATTATCGGTAGAAGTGATATGGGCCTGTAAGAAGATACATCATATCCTGGTTTTCCTGGCTTTGGAATCATGAGAACTTGAGCAATTTTCAAATAAATCGGCACGTATTGAAGATGAAAAGCCGCGTTAATAATGTTGGTAATTTTTACTATAATTATTTGAGGAAGCTGTTTTAGGACCTCGGCAGTAATCAGGTCGTAACCGGGAGATTTTTTGTTTTTCAGAGTTTTAATCTGCTTACTTAGCTCACTGCTTGTGCAACTTGAGATTTCTTCGCTTTCTTGACTGGAAGCAGTAGGATAATCTACGTGTGTTTCATATGGGGAGAATATTTTGGCAAAATAATCCGAAAAAACTTCGGCTTTTTTGAATCATTTCTGGCCCAGCTTACAGCATTTATTTTAATGGGATATACTTGAGTTTCTGATGTTTGTAGATATTTTGCGAAACTTTAATTTTTAAACCTTTAAAAACTTTATTCAAAATAGATTTATCAGCTGGGCAAACTGTTTGACTTACGTCGTAGCTTTCCCTTTAATTTAATAATTTCTCTTATATCATTAGGATATTGAGAGTTTACAGCAATTTTCCTTAATAACGGTGTACTTTCCCAAGCTGCGTGTTGCATACTTGTAAAATGTAAAATTTAAGATTCCAACTGAGCTGAAGGAAAAAAACCGTGAAAAATATCCGGTTTGTCGAAGAAAAAAATCCTTTTTCATCAGGACAAAGCACCGCGTCACAAGAGCATTTTTACAATGGTTAAAATGCATGAATTAAAGTTCAAATTGTTTGAGCATACACCGTATTCACCAGATTTGGCCACAGCAACTTCCATTTGTTTTCAGAACTTAAATTTATGCGTGGTAAGCGTTTTTCATCAAATGAAGATGACAGAACGGCTGTTGAAGCGTATTTTGCAGACATTCCGGATTCTCACTTCAGGGATTGGATCCACAGTTTATTGTAGCTACTAATTGGACATTTCTCGTGAGTTTTGCAATTTAAAATAATTTTTGTTCAATGAATTATAAATTCAAAAGAAAAACGAAAATTTAGTCAAACTTCAACCGTTGATATCTTTTAAACGGTTGAATTTACGAAAAAAATCTCCTACAAAATCTATAAAAGGAAATATTTTTTGGAGTAGTTTGAAGTGAGACATGAATCTTTCTATACGATAATATGAAGACCTTCCTGTTACAATTAAGGGCTAATACTTGGAGCGGGTTTTTTGGAGGTGTGTAAGAATATATTTTTCAGAGTACCGAGCGAAAAAAAATTCTTTTGACCCACCAATATACATATGTATATTATCATAGATACTGGGAATACGGAAACTGCATTAAAACATGAAAAGTTGAAATTCCGAAAAACTATCTGCCAATACGTTTAATAAGATATTAAAATTTTTTTCCGTGCAAACCTTACCCCAAATTTAAACGACTCAACGATCAGGATACAAACCAGTAGAGGACTTAGGAATAAAGTGAAGTAGTTCATCTGAAACTGCTGGCAGCGTTTAATACCACTAATCGGACGATCAGACTTAGGTGGAGGGCAGTGTGGCGAACACGATTGACAGAAAACAAGAGTAGAATGTTCGTGTGGCGATGTGTTAGTAACCATCTGAGAGTTGCCGGAGTAGCAAGGTTGAGAGTGTAGCCGAGTAAAGTATGAATGAATTGCAAGTAAGAAGTTGTAAACTAGAATAGGGAGTAATAACGCGTTTGCATTAGAAAATAAGGCAAGTAATTTGTCCAGTGATAGAATTCAAAGAAGAGTTTTCTTAATATTACTCGTATATTTCACACAAAGCAATTGTTATACATAGTCTCCAAAATTTATGAGCATGTATTTTGAAAGTTAGAACTAGCTACAAAACATATATTTAATATATGTATGTTGGGTATTTATATTGGGTATTTCCGGGTATACTGTAAAATTACTCTTTTATGGAGGTTTGCCCTTGAAATTTAATTAACATTTAATGAATAGAAAAAATGTAACTCTTGGCAATGTAGTCAATTGTCTTATAATTATTAATTTTTCTTACCGTTTTTCCTTGTAAGTCGTTGACTCTACAATGTAGATGTACATTCGAACTTAATTGCGTACTGACGTTTACAGTTGTATATGGATCAGCAAAGAAAGGAAACGGTTCGTGAGTTGTGGTTTCCGTTATTTCAGCCTCCTCATCTTCGGGTGTGTCCGTAAATGGGGAGGAGAATTCTTGCCAAAAATTTTTTGGAAATGTGTCAAAGGGATCTCCTGCTCGGGGTCGTTTCACTGTCATAAAGATATACAAAATTTGTTATACTATAAGTTAATAATTGTAGTTAAAAATTATATTTCTTATATATAATATTTTAAAAGTCTAATGTACTTATGAAAAGATGTGAGCGCATGAAATCTTTAATGTGAATTTACAATCCGGGTGACTATCTGTCTGCCCGTGCAAGCTGTAACTTGGTTAAAAAGTTATTTTGGACCACAGTACCTATAGTCGACTTTTTACCGTAAATACCGGTTAATGTTTGAGACATATGTATATATGAAATTCAGGGATATTGCTTTCCTGATTCCTATCTTCGATCGACTAAAATGGGGTTCACTGTAGCGTCACGTGGTTTATAGATGGTATTCATTGCGTTTAAATTCGGTCACAATCGATAAGGTGGTGCATTATCATCGTGTAAAATCCATGACTTGTTCTCCCGAAATTCCGGCTGTTTTCGACGAATGTTCTCACGCAAACGCCTCAATATGGCCAAATACTCTTTATTGACTGTCTGTTCTTTCGGAGCAAACTCGTGATGTGCCAAACCACGAATATCTTAAAAGCAATAAGCACCACCTTGATTTTCGAACGGCTTTGGTATTTTTTTTTTGTCGGTTTCGGCTCGTTTTTCTTTCATTCCGATGATTATTGACTTGTTTGCAAGTCAAACTCATATCTCATCAGCAGTTATAATGCTCTCCATTAATGTGGAATCGGAATTCAAACGATGAAGCATGTGTAAACAGACCTGTTTACGGTACTCTACGAGTCAAGTAAGAACGGGTTTCATACTCGAAATATCCACCAAAATCATTCGAATGGACCCTCGAGAGATGTCGAGCGCTCTTGACTTCTCTCTCTATCCACTGAGGTGTACCGACTTAAAAAGCTGATACTTTTTTTGAAATATCATTTACCACGGGAACTTAATTACATTTTCCGGATGCTTTTTTTTTGTCAAAATGTATATATATTTATTTATTTATATTCAGCTAACCTAAAAGTGACGCAGGCTAAAATTGAGATCCTTGTAGAGGCTTACTCAGTGCAAACAGTAACAATAACAAGTAAGGAAGGGCTACTTGAACTCGTCTCTCAACTTGATCATTTATATTTATATAAGCCTACATCTAACGCGATTAGTTTTATGTGATACGAACAACCGTTAGGTGAACAGAATTATTATACTCTCTAGCAACATGTTGCAAGAGTATAAAAAGTATGACATGTATTTATTTGTTTGTTAAATTTTTTGCTTCGTTGTGAGCCTAGTGTAATTTTTCAAAATTACTCCTCCACATAAGTGTATTTATATTTGTACGAGTATATCTGTAACGATTCGTTATGTCTACATAAAATTGTCCGCCAAAAGTGGTCATAAATATTTATTAAATATGTATACTTTACGTATATGAGATTGACTTACAGGGTGATGAAGCGGAACTGATATGTTGAAGAGTTGAATAAAATATTGCTATTATCCAAATTAGTTTAGATTCCATTGCTGAAAGAAGAAAAATCAATCAATAAGTATGTTTTAAATTAATAAGTTTAATTAGCAATATACTGAAGACTTAAATGATTCGAAAAAGATATAAAGGGTGGTGTTATGCACCAAATTTGATTGAGTATCTGTCTGCTGTGATAACATATGTATGTAACTTGAAGGTGAAATTTAATGCTTCTGATATTTTCACTATACAGTTATTGCACTTTTTGTAATTTCTACAGAACCTTTGGAGGCACGCAGGCGTACTTACTATCCGATTTCATCCATTTCATCACCGTTAAAAAATTATAAAAAGAAATGCTCACTGAGCATTGCGGATATAAATGGGTCTTTTTAGTAAGTTCTGACATACTGTAAATTCTACCGAATTTAAGTTTGTTAGCTGAATTTCTGGTTTGATTTTAGCTCCACGGATTTTTTAGTCTAAGCAATGCTCCGATTTGAGTCGTCTCCAAAATCTATCTCATGGAGAGGATCAAGGAACATGTGCACTGAATTGCATTCTCAAAGTTAGCAATTTTTATAACATTTTGCATTTAAGCCCGATGTAACGAAATACGTTTTTTTGAGCCTTTAAATTAGAAACCTAACACTTAATATATGGAGTAACTATTTAAATATTTTTTGTTATTCTATGGTATGTTAAAGAACCTGATTTTTGAAGTTTCAACAATGAATCAAGTGAATTAAACTTGTTTGTTACCACTACCAATGAACAGGATACAATAACCTCTGATAGCTTGCTCGGAGACAACATTGAAAAGCCACCAAGCAGATCGATCATGTTGTGATAGATGGAAGACACGTCTCCAGTGTTTTAGACGTGAGTACTCACTGAGATCCTAACATTGACTCGGATCACTATCTTGTCGCAGCCAAGATACGCACCCGTTTCTGTGCGAGACCATTTTTTTCGAAAAATGCAAAAGAGCAGCTGGTACGATGAGGAGTGCCGTGTCTTAGCGGAGAGAAAACAGACTGCCTACCTCGCAACATTACAATCGACCACAACACGTGCGGGATGGGATAGGTACCGAGAGTTGAAAAGGGAAGCGAGACGCATTTGCAGACAGAAAAAGAGAGAGGCCGAAATGCGTGAGTATGAAGAGCTTGCCAAGCTGGCCGACAGGGGTAATGATCGAAAATTCTACAAAAAATGCGGCGATTAACAGAAGGTTTCAAGACCGGAGTATACTCTTGTAGAACCTAAGAAGGTGAGCTAGTAACCGATGCCCAGAGTATACTAAAATTATGGAGGAAACACTTCTCCAGCCTGCTGAATGACAGTGCAAGCATTACACCAGGAGATGACGAACCCGATTCCCCAATCGATAAAGATAGAGCAGACGTTCCATTGCCCGACCATGAAGAAGTTCGAATAGCAATTACACGTCTGAAGAACAACAAAGCGGCGGCGGCCGATGGATTGACTGCTCATCTATTCAAACACGGCGGCGAAGAACTGATAAGGAGCATGCATCAGCTTCTTTCAAGAATATGGTCGGATGAAAGCATGTCCGACAATTGGAATTTAAGCGTGCTCTGCCAAATCCACAAAAAGGAGACCCCACAATCTGCGCTAACTACCGTGGGATAGGTATTTGGTGTGAAAGATTAAAGCCCACCGTCAACAAACTGATTGGACCTTATCATATTCACCATGCGTCAAATCTTGGAAAAGACCTGTGAAAAGAGGATCGACACAAATCACCTCTTCGTCGATTTTAAAGATGCTTTCGACAGCGCGAAAAGGAGCAGCCTTTATGCCGCTATGTCTGAATTTGGTATTCATGGTTCTGCGGATGACTTATGGTGCCTTGCGCTTTGGCAATGGCAAATATCGCATTCGATGGAACAATGTACGTGTTATACGACGACATTGACATAATTCAGAAAATTAAGAGCACCTGCCGGGGGAAGCAGAGGAAGAAGGAGACCTCCACTCCGTTGGAGATATCAAGAGAAGAAGGCGATTAGCGCGCTGTTGTTAACTCGATTATAAAAAATACATATAAACTTTCCGTTTTCTTTAATTAAATGTCAGACCTACCCGATCCAGTCAAATGACGAAATCTTTACGCTCCCAGTTTCAAGTGATGGGAGAGTTGGTCATCTCTTTATCTCTGCTCGTACCAAAAGCCCTGAATCTTTTTCCAAAACGACGTCGAGTAGCGGTTGATGTAGAGAAGATGTCAGACAATGTAGCTGAGAACGGTACGGAGACGTGGATTTATGACACACATAAATGGATATTGTTCAACCTTCGCCAATTTCGATCCAAAAATTAACTTAAATCGAAAATCTTTAGGCACCGCAGGCGATTCCAATCGAGATTTATAACAATTGTCCTTAGCGTTGGGCGCTTGTCTTAAAGCAGTAGTTCGAAGTTCTTTCCCTGATCAGAATGTAATTTCATTGGAACATTATATCTCGTTAGCCACTTGTTGATGTATACGTTCCCTACTATGTAGTTCATTAAATTGATAAGGAATTTTGTATACCTATGATATTTGTTGAAATAGTCCTTTACTACCAAAACGTATTTTTTCCGAATTTAATGGTAGAAAGTGGACCAGCTACGTACATCCAAAAGCTCTCAATAGATGTGTCGACCGATTTGTTTTAATTTTTCTAAGTTTTTCATGATAACCATATGTTATCCACTTGAACAGTTTTGCAGTTCGTTGAGAACTTCTTATCTTCGGAACAATCAACTTCGATCCTAATTTTATCGTGCTCTTCCGACAGTGAGGACATAGGCGCTGCAAGCATTGGACCAGCTCTAATTTTAGTTATTGAATCATTAAAATAATTATCTCATTGGTACTTTATTTGACATTCCTACATCTGATATCAATTGTAACGGATTTCCATATAAACCATCTACTCTGACTATGAATAAAGTTGGTCTAGAACGTGATCCTATTAACTTCAGTTTCGTAATGTTACTTAGGAATGTCAGAATAATATTATGTACGAAATATGATAGAAACTGGTGAGTAAATCAGCAGAAATGTGACTTCACCTAAAGCTGGGTGGTGCCACGCCGCGTTCGTAGTTTCGACCCAATAAATTTCTAAGCGTCACCGAAATTTACATATTTCTCTTTGAGTATTACGTTCTCGATCAATGAAAATTTTAAGTTTCATCAAGCTTGTAGGACCTAAAACATTATGTAATAACATATGCATACAAAAGCAATAAAAACTTTTGACATGTACTGCGTAGACACGACTAAGAGCGTCCGATGCCTTGACTTTTGTTTAACCCCAAGATGATTTTGAACAGGAACGCGACAATGTCAATATAGTTTTGAGGTATTCCCTCCCCTAAGTGTAATCATGTCCTTACGAAACGTTCAAAAGTTGAAAAATGCAGTCAGTGTGGTTTTTGGAGGTCATAAAATCTTTTCTTAAATGGTATTCTCCATAAATTAAAGTTGGAAACTAATAAGTTATTAACATATTATATTATAAAAAGTACCATATTAAATAAAAATGGTAACTGGTTTCCATTCAATTGTGATAATATCAATTTCTAAGTAGTTTAATATTTTGTTGAAAATCCATGGTTGTTTAAAATTTATCGACACCGCTTCGGCATAGAGTCAATTAGGTTTAGGCAGACGAAAATCGGAATTGCATTCGATGAATTTTGAATAAGTTGAAAAAGCTCTTCATTATTACTTGGGCACTTTTCTCTTAACGACGTTTTCACTGTATTCCACGAATTCTCAATGGATTTTAGATCCGGTTACTGCGGTGGCCACTCCATTATTGACCCTAAACCAATCTTTTGTATACTTAGCCGTGTTTTTAGGATCGTTGTCTTGCATAAATATTCACCTATGTGGTCTATTTTCTTCAGCGTTCTATAGATAAATTCTTGTAGTATGGCCACACAATCTGTTGCCTTCAGAGCCCAGACAATTGTATGAAAACGAAGCCCATACCATAATATACTTAGGGTTATAGGCTGCATTATTCGGTATTTTTACATAATGAATACCTCAATCAGAATTAAATAAGTTAACTTTTGTTTCGTTAAATCCGAAAATGTTACGTCATTGTTATTTAGGCCAATGAACATGTCCTTCAGCAAACTTAAGCCTTTGTTGTAAGGTCAACATAGGCCCTTTTTTCGTGCTTCGGCTCTTCAGATGTACCATTATAAGTTCTTTGCGATTAGTTGAAGGGTCAACATCAATATTCAAATCATATTTTATAAGTTTTGACGAAATAAATGGATTTTTCTTAACACAGCACTTTATATTTTATTGACAAACAATGCTATTTTTGACTTCCTGCCGCGTGTTTCAAACTGGGGAACCCATTTTACTGCTTGTCCAATCAGTGTCCAATTTTATTCTTGTTTTGTTTGTATGCATGCCTGTCCTTATTATTTTTCACATGATTCTAAATGTGAATGGGCGTTAAATAATTTACACAAAATCGGCGAATAGGGCAAAATCGATTTGTTTTAATTAATTTTAAAACTTTCCAACAAACGTCAAAAGAATTTTTTTATTTTTCATTGTTTACAAGCAATCAATTCTGCCAAAATAGTTTTTTTTATGCGTAAAAATTCACACTTTTTCTTTTAGAATAATATCTTAATGTTTTTAAACCGAATCATTTTGGGATATGGTTTGGAATATTTGTAAAATAGAGTAATGGCATTTAAGTAAAAAGTAATAATTTACTCAAAATGATTATTAAAATCCAAAAATAAACATTAATTTCTGCATAAAGTGAAACGTACGACTTTCTTTTTGAAAATTTTGAGTAATTCATGTTCATGTTTATCTATTTATTCAAACTCTTACAACTTCACAGTAGTGAGTTGCAACGAACTGTCGATTCACTTTGTATGTTTTCGCAGAATATTATAAAAATGTATCCATTTACTCCTTCAATAAATAATTGCATTAGATTGTTATAGTATTTACCATGAAGCTGCTAAATTCGAGTATGCAATTAAGCGCAAATATGAAATCGCGCTACATTCTTTCTTTGAGTTGCCTTGAACTTGACCTGTCTTGACTTCTTTGTAATTTATGAACATTTCATATATGTATGTTGTCAGTCTTTCTTTGTTTGGTTATAGAATATTGACCGAGAACTTTTTACTAATATTAATCCTTAGCTAGAGATTTTCATAATCAATGCACTTCCGTTTTAAACGCATACACATAAATAATATTAGAGAATATCCAAAGCACGTCCTATAACTTCGGTGCATATGAGCTACCATATACATACATATATGGGTCAGTAGTTACGAACAAGTGCTTTGCTCTACATGCACACAAATATTATCTAAAGGAGATTGTTCTTCTCACTATTTACTGCACTCGGTCACCAAATCACTAGCTCACTCGGCAGTGCTGAAAAGAGGTAGCCTTTACACTTATTGGTGATATGCACATTTTGATTTTTAAACCCGATACACGTACAAAGAGTATGCAGCCATCCCGCTCAGTGGACGCTTTGCGGGCGATATGCCGTTGATGTTGCTGTGGCTGTAGCATCCGTAAAACTGCGCCACACGAAACGATTTTCATTTGTTTTAAGTGAGGAAATCTCTCAGAGCTTTATACATACATACATATATCACAATGTACTAATTTTGAGTGCATGGAGGTACGCATGTCCCAAAATCTCCTTTATAACAGAAAGGCAAAAATTTTGTGACAAGCCGTAGAGTAAAGAGAGTAAGGTCTTTAACAGTACAATTGTCCTAACCTGGTAGACCTGATAAGCACTGTTATCTTTACTGCCGACCCTAAATAAAAGCGGCAGCGCTAAATTAGTGTCATATGATTTTGTATGGCACATCCTTACAAAAATAAACGCGACGGCAACGCTGGGGTTGAAAATTTCGATTTTAAGAGCGCGTTAAGAAGAAAATTGAAAGCTTCTTGACGTGCGATATTTAATGCTTGTACAAATGAATGAAAGTATTGTAAATAAATTAATTCGTTTGCCTTTTATTTCTTTTTTACTAATTTTAGAATTTAAGTGAGAATTTTATGCAGAGTATAGGGATGCCGCGTCGGCTTAACACACCTCTCATCGCCTTTAATTAGGAATGCCAGTTACTCTTATAATGGCGGATATACATATATCTGACATATGTATGTACTTGTATTGCTTCAATTTCAAAAAAATGAGTATGGACAAGGCGATTATATGATAAACTTAAACTTTAAAACAAAAAATTCATGAAATTTTCATAGAAAACTTTTGTGTCAACTTTGCCGTACTCGTATGCTTTGGATGGTTATCTTGTTGGAATTTCAGGCAAATTTTCTTCAGCCCATGAAAACATTCTATTCTTTAGGATGCCAACGTATTTCTCCTTATTTAAAATTCCATCAATCTTATTGAGCGGACCAGCACCAATTCAGCAAAAACATCCCCAAACCAAGATCTTCCGCCATACTTAACTATGCACGAAATATTAGCGAAAATTAAATTCTTGATTGATTTGTCGGCAAACATACCTTCAACCATCAGCACTTATGAGACTAATTTTTGTTTAATCGCTCCAAACGGCATACTTCCATTCATTTGTGGTCTAAAGCCAATAAGCGTTGGCAAATTGTTTTCTTGGATATTTGGACAATACATTCGACTTCAATTTCTCGTAGAATGTCAGTGGAACTCTTTTTTGGATCACTTCGGGAGATAGTAATGATTCTGCGGCAATTTCTGTGGCATATTTCCGGCTATTTTTTGCATGCTATATTGAAAATAGTTTAAAATTCTGTATATGGCCAAGGGCATTGAAAACAATTTTTATTGAGCATTTGATCAGCTTTGCAATTTCTTTGTAAGTTTTTCCAGCCCGACGAGGGTCAAAAATGCAGCTACGTAGGTTAGATGTACAGTTGCTGCGTGTCCCCCCTTACAAAGATTGAAAAAAAAACATTTTATTATATTTTAAACAACAACTTCGAAACAAATAATTACCAGAAATTAGCAATATTGTTATTAAAAATTAGTACTGTGTGTAATTTAGTCTCTTTAAACAACTGTTTCTAATTATTTACCTTCTAAAAAGTACTATGTGGTAAAAAATTAACAGTACTTCGACTGCACAACTACAAAACTGAGCGAATTTAGTAGCAAGTAGAGTAACACAAACAAGGCCAGATTTTTGGGGGAAACAGTTTATTGTTATACTTAACAGCCACCTACAAAAAGGGTGGGGTTTTAATTAGTCGTCAACATCTGTATGTATGTATGTACATATATCTAGAAAGGGTCAAATGGGCAACATTTTTTGACTAAGCATTACTGGTGGAAAAGTTCTGCCGCTCATACACAAAACTAAAAGGCAAACTCTTTTGTATGTTTATTTAACGAACTAATTACGTGGCATCCATAATGTGGTTTCAGTATACAGTAAATTTACATTAATTTTATTTTAATATTCTCGACTTTCATTTGTTTTGTACATCCGTGAATTGTGGATTGTCAGAGAATCTTGATACATCACACGGATAGCGGGATTCTCGTTTTTAATGCCGGCTAACGTTAATGCACTAGAAAGGAAATTCCGCTTGCTCCTTTTACTGTTTTTCACTATATTTCAATTACTAATAAGCAACAGTTGCCAATTTGAGGGAAATTAACTTATTGCCTAGGTATGTATATAATAGGAATATGCAATGAATGTATATTACTATGTACGAATGTGATGAATCAACAAATCGAAAATGGTAATGACGTTCCATCTGATTGTTGAAAATATGGCTGTAAATATGTACCATGTAATCGGCAAATTTTATTCATATTCGCCAGAAATTGATAAAATCAAAAAGATGGTTATACCAGGATTTTTAGATATTAACAGGATTTTCGAATATCCGGCTGACTTTATTCTATATGATTGGTTTTACATCTTAAAGTATTTCCTTTGGTTTGATTCTTGCAAGTTGCAAGAGTGTAAAATGTTCTGTTGCACCCGAACTTAGCTCTTCCTTACTTGTTTAATGTATATTATACTCGCCTGTTACTTTTTTCTACGTTAGCAACAGCCATTTAAAGAAAATGTGAACACCCCTATTGCGGAAGGCTAATGGATGATATTTGCTGTTATGTTTACGTTCGATACTAAATCCGGACATCGATTTACGGAAGGCTAAAGAAATCGGTCTACTTGAAATGTAGATAACAACCCTGAGTTCACATTTTGGGAAAGCGTTTGGTAAGCAGTACGGTTCAACTTTTTACAAAAATTGTAAAATGAAATTTAAGAAATGGAAAAAATGTCGTTAACTAGAATTTAAAATAGTTATGTTTAGTCGATTCGAAGTCATTTGTACGTTCGTCGTGAAATAATACAATTTCTGTGCGTTCTTAATATTGAAATCAATCTTTAAGAACGCATCATTAAAGCATAATTACAATAGACAATGTACATAAGTTTAAAAAAAATATATATCACTCCAAAAATTGAAAAACTTAATACTACTTTACAAATGTATAAAGTGCATAAAGGCCAAGGACTTTTCGAAGATCTTGGTAAATTTTTAGTTACAAGTAGAAATCTTCGTAAAAAGTATTAAATGAAGTACATATATATTTTTTAAAGATATTCAATGAATTTAAACTCTAAAATTGGTATATACCCCCAAGTAACCCTTAAAGATACAACACCCGGATTACTCTCTATAAGATACAATATGGAATGAATTAGTCTCCAACATATACCTTAAGGTACAAGTTAATCCTAAACGAATATGTTTTCGGAATAGTTTGATAAATTCGTTGAATCTTTCTTTACATGACTATTAAATGTTGCTATATAAAATAAATTACCCTTTTATACAGCTGTTTACGAAAAATGAGGAAGACTTCTAAAAAAGTTAAAGAATTTTATCTTTTATAACCAATTAAAATATATAATTTACAAACACTTGATCGTAATCAAATTTAATATAAATTGAAAACCAAATAGAGCGGTTTTCTTTAAAAATTGTAGTTCTTTAAATTGAGGGAAACTGTGAACGTAATTGACAGCACTGACGCCTGAAGAGTACCTAAGGAAAGGCAATATTTTAGTAAAATATATAGGGAAAAACAAACTAACATAAACTTGTTTTTAACTTTTTAATAATTTTAAACTTTTAGAGTATTACAACTTTGAATTTAAATTTCAAACTTTCAACAGATTCTATTCTTATAAATATATAAATGAATTTAAATTATACCCAATATTTTTTATTATAATAAATAAATAAACAATATTTAGATTGTGCATTTAATTTGAAGAATGGAATCATAAGTAGAAGTTCACGCAAGTGAGGAAAGTTCTCTGATCGCCGTTCACTTGGAAGTGGCCAGAAACGCTCCGGGCGCAACGTCTTGGGGGGCGGCAAAACGATCTTCGCTGTTTTTTAATATTCAGAAAAATATTTCAATAAATTTTTTAAAAAATTTATTACAAAAGTTAAAGAGTTGTACACTCACAATGTAATAATCTGAATAACAATGAAAAATATTAATTTTTATTCGAATACTCTTCAGTCTTTGAATTTGTCTTATATCTTTCTTAAAAATAGTGATAGAACTTAAAGATGAACTTTTCTAGCTTTGTCTAGCGTCGTGTCACTCTCACAGTTACCCTATATTTTGAATGTAATAAATACTTTTATTTCTCCAAATTTTCAAAAATGGTATTAAAAACTCCAATTCGGGCAAAAATTCCTGCAAATTGTGTCAAAAGTGTACAAAATATAGGGCGAAAATGGGTTTTTTCTATGGCTTTTAATAAGATAACTTGTAAATTTACTATCAATTTATTCAAAAACCATATTGTGAGAATTTTGGAACTTCAGAATTTGCGTGGCTTCTTGTTTCTGAATTTTATATACTTAATATCGAAGATATTTTGTAAAAATTCACTTTCACAGAATCATCTCATGAAACTTGTAGGTAGGTAGATAAAGGGGGGCAGCAGAATATCCTTGGCCCCGGGCGCCCGAATTGTAGCTACGCCACTGATCCCGTTATATTTATTGATTCTAGATTTGTGTACTGGAAACTGAACGAATAAAGTGGAATTTAAAATTGTATCGCGCTTTTAGTAGTTTCTTGTTTCTTGTAACAGTTCCGTTATATGGGGAGTAAGCTTGGTTATCCTCTGATTTCATTTTCACACTGTCGGTAGATGTTCTTATAGGATTTGTAATCAGCAAATTTGGTTGTTGTCGCTTAAGTGGCTTAGGAGATGTGTACATAAAACTTTTTAGAGGGCGGGGCCACGTCCACTTTTTCAAAATTGCCAAAATTACAGCTTTATATCTTAATTTAGTGCATAGTGATGTCACTTTATATGTTTTCGGTTAGTGGCGAAATTTTGTACTAAGGAACCCACATACCAATTTTCATCTATACATACAATACATACTTATCTCATCTATGTTTACTCAAGTTACAGTTTGCATAGACGGACGGACGGACAGACAGACAGTCAACCAGATATGGACTTTCCTCGTTGCCCTGATTTTTTATATATATGTATATACATATATAACCCTATATCTATCTCGTTTAGTTTTAGGTCATACGTGTAATTGTTAGGTGGTTGCAAGGGTATAAAAATTAAAGCTTGCGTGTTTCAACGAGCAACCGCAAATCTTATGTAAAAATACCTATTTTTCACTAATTCTGTCTGTTTACACTACGAAGTGTAATTAATATTAAATTAAGCTGCTATCAAGATTTCTATATATTTTTGTCCCAAAAACATTTTCTCTTCAACTTCATAAAAGTGGGGTGAACACACACGACAACTATATATACAATTCTGAAATTTGAAAAAGGTGCTGCACCATACTTCAAACTTTTTTGCTGCTTCCTATTTCGGCAATTCGGCAACAGTATTTAACGAAGAACAAATGCAAGCTTTTTGCATGACGACAGGAACAATAAGATTTAAAAATTCTTGTTGTTTTGCATGCTAACATTCGCTATAACTTAGTCGCTTTGTTATTTAAAAAAATATACTATGCTAGAATTCCAAAATGTGTGTTATCGCACACACACGTCAAGAATTTACATATTGCTAAGGAACTCTCTCTCTCATTAAAGGAGAGACGACACTTCAAGTATTTCCGTGTGTTTAAGTTGACAAACTTGTGCCATGTCCCTGAGGGCGAAATGAATTTTTTCGTCCTTAAGATGCTTTCTAAATACTACTCTAGTTTCACTTACGCATGTTACAACAAGTTTGAGCATTCGGTCAAAAGTTATTTCAAAGTACAAAATGCTGAACACGTACTTGTGGATAAGTACCAGTGGACGCGGTGACTATTCACTTGGATTTAAAAGCAAACAAAAAAAAAAAAAAACGATTTGTCTAAAACTTATTTGAACATTGCTTTAAAAGTTTCAAAATCCATGTTTTTTCAAAGCTATGTGGTTAAGTTTTATCGTAGGAAACGTACTTTCAACAAAACTTTCCGAAAGCGTAGGTATTATAAAATACTTGAATGTTTCAATTGGTGAGAGAAAGTATTCCACCTACCTTTCACCAAGTAGCCGTGCCACGCCCATTTTCTAATTTCTTTACCGACTCACATGCGGCCTTCCATACCATCTTCTGTGGAAATTTTAATAATTGTAACGTCTCTGTTCATCGAGTTACTTTATGTTACAGTTTTAACACAAGATGTTTGAGATCAAGAATTACAGATTTTATTTAACAAGTTAATTTTTTAATTTCTTCTTCTTCTTAATTGGCGTAGACACCGCTTACGCGATTATAGCCGAGTTAACAACAGCGCGCCAGTCGTTTCTTCTTTTCGCTACGTGGCGCCAATTGGATATTCCAAGCGTAGCCAGGTCCTTCACCACCTGGTCCTTCCAACGGAGTGGAGGTCTTCCTCTTCCTCTGCTTCCCCCGGCGGGTACAGCGTCGAATACTTTCAGAGCTGGAGTGTTTTCGTTTTTTAATTTAATAATAAAAAATTAAAATTTAATTTTTAATCCCGAAATCAGAATTAGTAAGGAAGGCCTAAGGTCGGGTGTAACCAAAAATTTGCAATAATCACAGATCGGGCAGTTACAGTTACATCAGACGGTGGTATAACTTTATATTAAACAAGTGAGGAAGGGCTGAGTTTGGGTGCAACCGAACATTTTATGCTCTTGCAGCTTGCAAGAATTAAAGCCTGGGAAATACTTTAAGGTGTAAAACGTCCACGAGAGTATCGAAATTCAAGCAATTTTGTATATACATATACCAGTGGGGCAATGGGGAAAATTTCTCCCCCAAGAGCTAAATGACTTATTAGTAAATTTATTATTCTGAAAAAATATAAAGGAACAGAAATATAATCCAGAAATTTGTCATTTTATTTCAGAAACAAAATTTTCCATTTCTGAATGTAATAATAATGCTAAGATTCCACTGAAGTTACAAACTGTAGTAACGTATGCAGATTTGATTGTTAATAAATCCAATCAGATTGATAGAGGACTTGAAATTTTCCGCGGTTTATCCTCCAAGCTTTCCAACATACAAAAATTAGTAACTGGAAAAATAAGGAAACAGCGAGAAAATCAGCAATACTTATCACAGCCGTGTGCAAATTTCAGTTTATAATTGGAATTTTTTGCCTGGGTGATATTCTAACTCTAACTCATTCACTCAGCGTGTTTCTTCAGAAGGAATCGGTCGATCTTGCAAAGGCATCAAATATGATAAAAACGCTGCTTATAACGTTTCAAAATCGAAGACCAAAAGTTGAGAAATACTTTCGATCCATTTATTAAGACAGCAAGAAAACCCAGAATCTGCGGCCGACAAACAAAACGCGAAAATTTCTGCGCGAGAACTTGCGAAGAATACTACAGGGTCTAAGTGGAATTGAACAGTTTTGTTGGATTTGCACAATTTTTGGTCATTAGGTGGCATACTCTTAAGGCATTTATATAAACTGCTTCTGATTTGTATACTGGAAAATTAAATAATCAAATGGAATTTAAAATTGTACTTTATTTGAAGTAGGCGTGGTTGTTGTTCGCCGATATCACGATTTCAGGTATCAAACAGTCGGTTATCATAACGCGATACGGTTTTCATTGACGGTTACGTTCTCAGCGGCATCATTTTTGAAGAAATATGGACCGATGACTCCACAAGCCCACAAACCACACCACACCGTTGTATTTCCATTTTATCAAATTTAACTTCTGAGGAACAATTTATTGGAACATATGCGTTATTTTTCCACGATTTCTTGGAGTTTTAGCTCGGTATTTAACGGATAAATGAATTATTGGCGGTGAGAATATCACCATTAAGTGTGTATGCCTTTGAAAATAAAATTGCAGAAAGAAATATATTTGCGTCTATTTCCATTGTACGTGCATCAGTGTATGTGTAGCAACGTATATTTGTGTGCACAGTGAATTGATGGTGAATTTTCAATCAACTAAAACACATTCAAGTTAATCAATTATTGACACACATACTGACCTTAATTGGCATGAAGTGACATTTTTCTTATGTTGCATTGTACTTCCATATTTAATACAAAACCGAACGCTGAGACTCCATGTAAATATGTGCTATGTGGATGCAACAGAATATGTTGTAGCTTAAAAAACTCAGCTGCAGAGTTAAATTGGATATCGGTCAAACACATTTTTGATTATTGCATTCATCACAATGGCTATAATATTTATAACTACTATATATTTTTTAAGTTGTTTCGAAATTGCCATATATGCACATTCTTACAGGAAGGATTATATTAGCAAATGTTTTACTGTTTCTATCACCAATAACTTATACACAATCTTTGGTCTATGCTAATTTGACATTGCACTTCGGTGCACCGATGTTCATGACGAAGAAGCATATAACGTGGTTGTAGTCAAACTGAAAACTGCGAATTCGCACTTGGCGTAGTCAATGATTTCATTATTTCAGACAAGAGCGAGGCCAAGTTGCGTATACGACATGTTGTACGAGCGCTTGCGGAAGCTGAGTTAAGCATCGGACACAAGAAATCTGGGAGAGCAAACCACAAGTTATATGTATATGTGTCTGTTTTTTTGTTTTAACGTAGTCTCGACTGCTCTGTTAGCATTTGAGTACTGTGAGAGCGATAAAAAGTATTACGCATGTTCCACTTCGCACCCTATTTATATTCTTTTGTTCGCCTTATTGTTTGCGCCAAAATACCTGAAATAATTTCAGACATATACATATGTATATACACGTTAAACTTTCAGTACAGCATATTATATAGGTATATATAAATTTCAGGAAAAACGCCGATAAATGTATTCATACTATATGAGATATTGGATTTAGGAACTTCGATTAATGCTGCGAATACAAAGCATTTGTGGATATTGCACTCACACGTATCGTTATGTTGGCTTTTATGTTCAAAAAAGCCAAATATTTCAATGTAACGGCCGTGTGATGTCAAATCCACCAAACCGTGGTAAACTTAGACTGTACCGAACGGAGTGGAAATGAGTTGCACCTAGTTTTTTACACGCGTTTGAGCTATCGGAGCTCATATATACATACATACATACATATAAGCAATTAGATAATTACGACACATTAAAGTAATTGTTCAGCTGGCTACCCTTATTTGCATGAAACGGTATTGAAATCGTAAGGTTTAAGGAAAAATTAAAACTTTTGTATTAAAATAAAAACTGAGCGATTAAAATCGAGTTCTTGTAAGGCATATTTGTATTTGTGAAGTGTATTGAAGTATGTATGGACATATTCCGATATACATATGTATAAATAATAGTACCCAACTCTCTCTATTTCTATGAAATCCTGTAATGTGGCATCACAGTTTTTCTCAACGCCGATTCGGGACCAATGGATATAAAAGAAATCGACGTGCTCTGGTGAACCGAATATACAAAATTTTAAGAAATGAAGCTGGTTAAATGCTAAATTTGGTATGACCTAGCTATCCCTCCACCACATAGAAGCATTGCCACAAATTAAGGAATGTAAACTGGAACTTTACTTTAGTTTTGGTTCTCTCCTCTAAAAAGAATTAAAGGAAATAATATACAAGGTTTGTCGCACTTTTTAAACTATACTAAACTTTTTAAATATAACTGTTTCTGGTAGCGCCACCTATTGGTGAGTATATTAAATAAAAAGTTTGATCTCTTGTTGACATTTCGTAAAAAATTTAAGACAATTGGATAACTACAATCGATGTTATCGATCAAAAAGTGACAGCAGCTTTTGGTCATCGGTCGTAAAATGCATTTTGAACAAAGAGCAAATATTAAATTTTGTTTTAAACTTGGGAAAACGTTTACTGAAACATTTCAAATGATGAAAAAAGTTTATGGTGATCAGTGCCTATCCCGTAGTAATGTGCGTGAGTGGTTTAAGCGATTCCAAGAAGGTCGTGAGGACCTCTGTGACGATCAGAAGTCGGTCGTCTTCAGAAGTCAAAAATAAAGACATTGCTGATTTATTTTTACGATTCCGAGGGTATTGTACACCGAGAGTTCGTCCCACCTGGCCAAACAGTTAATGCAGTGTTTTACCTTGGTGTTATGAAGCGTCACGCATTTGTCGTGCTCGATCACAATACCGTGAGGCAGAGTCCTGGCGCCTGTTGCACGATAGTGCGCCGTGTCATCGGTCGACGCTTGTCACTGATTTTTTTACAAAAAAACTCCATATTAACCATTAATCACTCACCCTACACACCTGATCTGGCACCTTGTGATTTTTACGTATTTTGAAAACTTCATTTGCCCTTGAAAGGACACTGGTTTCAGGACATTTCAGCTATCCAAAAGGCGACGACCGATATTCTCAAGAGCATACCGAAAATGACCTTAAACGCTCATTTGAAATGCTAATTGACTGGGCTAAACGCTGTATCGAAGCACAAGGAAACTATTTTGAATAAAAAAATATAACTTTTGAAAAATATTAATTTTTTGTTATTTTTTTTAACAGTCCTGTTTCTTTTGATATAATTATCCGAGATTACGAGTATTGTTCGACTTATGGAGTTCCATTTAGACAATAAAGTCTAGTTGTTAACTAGTATTCGTATTCCTAACTAGTTTGATTTTTCACTACATGATGTGTATATAGATATATAGCTATTTACATATGTATGTGTATGCTTTTACGCCAACTCTTATTTTATTCATTGGGAGGATATTGAAATACACGCTAACCATTTCTAATTTGAAGTTCACACGGAAATAAGCTGGCGGTGTTACGAGTATATCTTATGGCCGAAGGCATTATTTTGATTGCAACAGTTATGCCCGACCATGATATCGTTATGCATACATAGATAAGTTCAAGTCCTATCTATTTGCAAATCATCACGTGTGGTGTGAAATTTTGACCGAGCTATTACTTCTATATCCATTGGTATGCATGTATGTATTGGTAAGGAATTGTGTACACAATTTTACTTACATATCTTCAAGAACAGAGTAGGGAAACAGGACATATACATATATATGTTTGTTTATATAGTATAATATGCGGGTATTTTTAGATTGAGTTAGAAAGTGTAAACGGTACCTCGTTGCTCACTGGCTCTTTATGCCTCGTTTTCACTTTTGTTTACTTGGCCTTCGCCTGTTATAACCGTAAATGAATCCTGCGTGATTACTGTTTTGTTCTGAGTTTTCTTAAGCAATCTTAGCTGTAGTGTAACTGCGACATCAACTCAGGCTCATACTTAGTATAATTGATTATATAGCATATATCAGTATACATATGTACCATATATGCATCTATATGTATATGTGTTATTTTGTATTCTGCAAAGGATGGATTGCTCATTGGTTGTTTTGTCGCGAGACACTGAAAGGTTTGCGTTTGTTATAGATTTGTATGAATAAAATAGGAAATCAATATAAATACATATAAAAAAATTAAGTTGAAATCGTATTTGTGTTGTACATATGTACATATAGTACATATTGATTGATATGTTTGGTCAATATTGAAAAAGATGACAGTGAAGAGAATGTGAACCAAAATTTATTTTAAGTAACTGAGGATCGATTAATCCTTGTACAGATCTACGTGAGTATAAGCACTGAGCCAACGTTCACAGCATATTGTCTACCTATTATTACCAGTATATTGTCTACGCTGACAGATAGAGTGATAGAGAGGAATTCAACCAGTTAACCAGTTGGTTAAATATATGTATGTAGGCTCTCACTCAAGGTAAGATAATAAGATACTTTTTACTGTATGGAACAAATATTCTTTACGTATCTCATTGTTTGTTCTATATCGTCACCTGAAATGCAAAATAACGTATCATCAAAAAATTCGAAATTGAATGTCTTATAGATTACGCTTCACTACTTCAAATTACTTTCATAATATTACATATGTTCAACATTTTCTGGTTCTCCGATCAAATATAAACTAGTTTTAACCAATATTAAAATTTTATTTCACTCATGATCCATTTTATTTCGTGTTTCATTCATGCCACTGTAAATTTCCGAAAATGTTGTTACGTTATTTTGCATTTCAGGTGACGATATACTTATCATTACTTAAAATTCAAAAATTTTGAAATTTTAATTCTTTGATGATAACGATTGATGAATATCATAGTAAAAAGTTTTAGCAGGCAACTTGTTCCTAAAGTTTGATTTATTGATTGTTGTTTACCGTAACTTGAAATATTCATCTCGGCCAAAAAATGGAATTAAATCGAGTACACTGACATGCGATTATTTTTCACAACTTTCTCAGTAACAGTACAGCGATGAACTTAATTAAATTTTTGGAGATAAAGCTTTACAAAGGCCAGTGAATTAAATCGAGGTCGCAGATCACACCAACACGAATTTCGTGAAGGTCGTCAAAAATCAGTTGTTGTTGCGGAAACTATTGGAGCTGTGCGCAATAGTGAGACTAGGACATGGTATGTTGCATGGACATTTGAGTGTAAACAATATTTGTTTACGGTGGTGGTAACACAATTTATAGATCGCTCAAAAATAAGAGCCGTGTGGATTGGTCAGAAGAAGAAGAAAAAAATACGATATCGATGCTTCGAATTCTTTAAAATCGTGACAGATGATGAAACGTGGACTTACGCGTATACGCCCGAAAGTAATAGAGAAACCGACTGTATGGGTTTCAAGATGAGATGAATCCAACAAAAATTGTTCGCGTTCGAAGAACTTACAAGCAAATGATTGACTGTTTTTTTTTTTGGAAAAACTGGACATATCGCAACCATAACACTAGAGCAACGCAGAACAGTAATTCTATGTGGCACACAGTCAATTATTTTCTACTGGCATTTCAAGAAATTAGGGAAACTAACTGTCGAAGACGGATCACTCTTCATCACGACAATGCTAGCTCTCACACATCGTCTGGTAAAAAACTGTATATTTGGGCACTCAATACCAGGTTGTTCAATAAGTTTTAATAAGGAAAACACAATTTTATGATTCAAATTACACTTTATTATTCAGTATAATCTCCCTGAACATTAATACACTTCCTCCTACGATAATCCAGTCTGTGGATCCCATCCCTGAAGTGCGAATTCCGAAGGTCTGCGAAATACTTCTTCATTGGATGAAAAACACTTGTCACGCTAAATCTGGTGAATACGGTGGTTGCTCCAACAATTCGAACTTTAATTTTTGGATTTTAGCCATTGTCAAAATGCTTTTGTGACACGGTGCATTGTCCTGATTCTTTCCTCTGCAAACTGAGGATTTTTTCTCGAATTTTTTCCTTCAACTTGTCCAAAAGGTTGCAATAATGTTCACAATTAACTGTTTTACCAGTTTGCATGTAATCCACAAACAAAATTCCTGTCGTATCCCAAAAAACTGATGCCATAACCTTCTTGGCCGATTTCCGGACACGAACTCGTTTCGAAGTCGAACAACCAGGTTCACACCACTCTTTGGCTTCTTGTTTTGATGATTCAGAACGCATGTTTTGGATATATCTCAATGGGAATGGCAAAAGTGCTTCGAAAATTGGCTCAAATGCATGCAAAAGTAAATGTAAGTATATCGATTATTAAAATTTGTATTTTGTTCTTAAATTCCGAAATATAAAGGCAACCTACGTATTAAATATTCCCCTAGTTTTGTTCATGCAGCAACTTGCGGCTTTCCCTTTCAAGCTTTTTCAACTTTTATTTTGATGAGTTATTACGCTTTTAGTAGTTTTCAACATAACCGTTATAGGTAAAGTGGACGTGGTTGCTATCCAATTTCATCCATTTTCGCACCGTTTGAGGAGGTGCTGAAAGTAATTTTCCTCAATCAGTTTGGAGAATATAGCATTAGAAGTTTTTGGGGCGGAGCTACAACCACTTTTTAGACATTTTCAGCAAATTCACTTTTGCGTTTGAGAGAGGTCCTGAAATATTATGCTTCTGTTCAAAATTATCTAGAACTCGTTCTAGATATCTAGGAGTTTCTCTGTTCAAAAAACTAGACGAGGTATAAAAATTAGATCTCAAATCGATTTTAAAGTTCGCAAAATGGCAATGTATAATTCAACTAAATAAGGAATTAAAATGTATTTCTATTTGGAATCACTACGAACCATTAGGTCTATGTATGGCGTATAACCGGCCGGCATAACCTAATCTAACCTAGCTCCATATCTATCAGAATTATTTATAACGGTTTATATAACAGCTTTTCGTGTTATTTTAATATATGTATGTATGTATTTATATAACTCTATTGTATATTTTTCCCGGGTAGTTTCTGGAGTTGTAAGGCAACATTAGGATTACGAAACTATAATACTCCTGTACACCATGTTTCGATATACTATGTACAAGTATACTAGGCAGAAGAAATCTGCGTGCAAGGTACCAACTACAATAACTTGTAGGAAAAAATAATTATATACTTAAAAAAAAAACAAATTTATTTGATATTCATTAAAGGATTTTAAATACTTAGTTTTATGAAAATAAACGTGTTTAAATTGCTGACAAAACATATAAACAAAACAAGACTTGTGGACAAATAGAAAATACATAAGAAAAAATTCGCTTTAAAAGTAAAAAAGACAAATAATATTATTATATCTCCAATTTTTTCTTAAAATTAATTGGAAATTTGGATACAACGTTTTACATAATACTTCCGCTAAAGGTTTTGGGCTTGAAATAATTAGAGGTTTCTGTCGTAGGGAGGTGCGCCCATTCCTTGTGCTGCACATCCTTTAGTATATCCCTTGCGATAATTGTGCGTTGCCAGATTTTACGTTCCAGTGAAAGTCCTAGGTGTTATTTAAGATTCAAATATGGAGAGTATGGTGATTTTTGAAGCTGCTTGGAAACGTTGTAGAGTAACTAAAGTTTAACTATATCTGCTGTATGCTTCGGGTCGTTATCCCATAGAAAATTGGAGTCACTTCGAAGATGAAACCTTTCGATTTTTGCTTCAAATGTATGTACTTTTAAGTGTTCATATCATTGCTTCATCATTGTTTTTCTCCAAGACATCGTTATCGATTGCCGTGAACGTTTTTCGCCATAAAAAATTAATTTTTACCACAAGAAAATAAGATATACATAAGCATGTAGGCAGACTTTTTATGTCGAGTGTTTGTATTATTTTCGAAAAAATTCAATCCCTTTTTTGAAAGCGATGACTCATTTGTCTTAAATACAACATATGTACGAGTATATAAACGAAAATATACGCTTCTTATCTGACTATGCAATTATTTTGTCATAATATATGTATAGATAAGTATATAATATATGTATATATGCATCCATATACATCCTTATGTCTTTACAAGAATTAATAATTTAAGAAAAGCTGGGACGTACCACAGTGCCTCGCTGTGCGTTATTTGTCACTTACGACTCATTGGCAACTCAATAGGCCTTTGTCGTCGGTCATTTTTGTAAACAAAAGAAAAAAAGGTTAGGTCTGAAAAATTCCGGATAAAATACATGGTAAATGCTCGGTGGTACGCTGCGAAACGGCATTGCTGAGTTTCTCATTGGTAATTAAAAGTTGTCGCTACTTATTGTGAATTGACTCCGGTGTGTGGGTTTACGCACAGCGTGTTAAGTTTGAACAAAGAAAACTTGGTCAGCAAGTCGATATGAATTCGCATATGTCTATTTGGAATCTGGCTGAGTGTTTGTGTTTGGTTGTTAATGGAATATGTAGAAAAGAGTTTGATTCTGTTTCTTCTTCACTGGCGTAGACACCGCTTACGCGATTACATCCGAGTTAACAACAGGGCACCAGTCGTTTCTTCTTTTCGCTATTTGCTCACAGATCTCTCCAACGCAGTGCAGGTCTTTCTCTCCTTCTGCTTTCACCGGCGGGTACTCAATCGAAAACCTTCAAAGGGGGAACGTTCTCCTCTATCCAGACAACTTGACCTAGATTATTATTATATATTAATATCATCGGCGATTTTACCTTTTCTATTTAGCTCAGCAGCTCGTTATTATTTTCTCCAGCAATTGAGCCGTATTAGCTTTGCAGAGATACATAGTTCAGATATAGCGGCAAAGAGGCAGTTTCTTTTCGTGCTGTTGAAGTCGGCTTTAAAATTGACGAAAATGTTGTGTGTGTCGATGCTCTTTTCATGGGTCTTTTCCAAAATTTGGAGCATGGTAAATATTTGGTTGTTGATTTTCCAAGCTTGAAGTCACACTTATAAAGTTCAATCAGTTTGTTGACGATGATGGTTCGAGCCGATGTTAGATTCTTGGAGCATGGGAGCATGATCGAACTTTTCGAACTGGAGATAGACAAGTAGGTTGATGATTTTTCTTGTTCTAGAATGCAGTACTACAAACAATCCTATCTCGGGCCTCTGCGAAGTCGATCAGTCTCAACCCTTTCAGGAGGTTTTGCTTTGGAGACTGAACTTTCGAACTGTTGTATCAAAGATTCTTTGCCCACCCTGACGTTAAAATTACTAAGCACAGTTTTTACATCGTGGCGGGGCAGCCGACATAAGCGCGCTCCAGATGCTCATAAAAAGTAGCTTTGGTCATATCGTCCTCCTCTTCCTTCGAGGGGTAGTTACAAACCAGTGCTATGCAGAAAAATTTAGCTGTAATGCGAATTGTGGCTCACCCATCAGATTGAAAGCCAGGACTCAACGACTCAGTCTTTCTCCCACCACTAATCCCACACCGAATTTAAGCTCATTTATAAAGCCGTAGTAAATGTCACAATAACCTTCTTGTCTCCGTTCTTGACCCGTCCATCGCATTTCAGACATCAGCCGTCCGTCAGCCTTTACTTTTACGAGGGCATCAATTAGCTGGGCATCAGCGCCTTTCAAATTTAGTTACCGGATATTCCAGGAGCATGCCCTTATATCGCAGTCCTTATTATCTTTGCTGTAGTCCTCATCAAAAGTTGGGCCCTTCATCCGAAGTTGTTGTTTTTTTTTCATTGGAAACAGTTTCTACGTGGTGGTACCCATTTATATAGTTAACTGACGCTGCAATTATGCTGTAAAAACCATTGATATATGAGATGGTCAGTAAAAATTAGTTCCAATAGAATAAGGGAATAGCTAGTTATAGTGGCGAATCATTTGCCTGTGGCAATAACGTTGATTGGTTTAATTCTACGACCCATTATATAAGACATATATAGGTAACACTAAAACAATACCCCATATATGTATGCATTTATATAGTCTGTGTGGGTTAGATATCTAGGAGTTTCACAGTTCAAGGGACTGGAGGAAATACCAGAATTAGATATCAAGTCGTTTGTAAACTTCGCAAAAAGCGTTGACGTCATGCATGATGTAAACTTCCGCTCTTATTGTTAACAAATCTCTATCTGGCGTTACAAAGGACCTGTAGGTCGCAATATAGCGTGAAAGCAAGCCAGTTTAACCTAAACCCATATATGTACATTGGTGTCATTCTACCCAGAACAGGTTATGTTAAGTTTGCCACGAAGTTTGTAATACTCAGAAGGAAACATCGGAAAAAGATCAGCGTGATGAGCTGAGACGATTAATCATATCGCTGGTTTGTCCATCTGAATATACGTGAAACAGTCCATCTGCTTTTGAGATATCGACCCAAAATTTTACTCCCCATCTCTCCTTAATAATCTGCTCATGGATTTAGGCTTAAGGCTTAAGTACGATCTTCGAAATTGTTGGTAAATCGAACAAAAAGTATAAAAATCATTACTCACATGATCAAAAATTTTATTTAATTTTAACGTATCTTTTAATTGTTTACTTTCAGTAATCATTTGCTTGTCAAAAATTGCTCCACATGTATTCTAGTTATTGTATAAATGTTCAATTTTTTACATGACAAGAGAACAAAAAATGTCTACCAACTCATTCGCAATATCCCTTATTGACCTTAGCAAAATTGTCGTCAAAATTAGTAGAAAAATTTTATTTAAAGAAATAATTATAAAAACAGTAAACATGAGTTGAGCAAATCCCATATACAAGTACATATGTACATATATACAAATTTTTTTGCGGAAGGAAAGCCAACTTTGACAGCCCGGGCATAGGGCAGAATAAATGCAACATTTTTGTGGGAAAAGAAAACGCTATAATAAAAAGTAAGGGTCAATGTAATAAATTGGTCAATGTAATCTTCGTTGCAAATAATTTTCAACACTGCCAACTTCCGATGTTATCTCGACAGCAGGAGGAAAAAATTATTTGTTAAGGGTGTTAAATTTGAAAGTTGGCTACAAAGTATTGGGAGTAATTGTGCTGTATAGTAAATTATTGCGAATTGGCAGCAACCACAATCAAACTATACCTGTCTTCATGTCTGTTTTTTTTTGTATTATGTTTTACGAGTACACGAGCAAACATTTTTGTTAAGAAATCGTTTATGTATACATATATGTATGTATGTGTTCATGGCAGTAGTTCTTTCTACTTTATCTCATAAAGAAAAATCTTCCCAGTGCATAGAGTAATCGACAGCCGTACTGATTTTTTTTCTACAGCGCCGCTGAGTAAAGTTATTATTCAATTTTTTTACTTGGGATACCGTAAAGAGGGTTTCGGTAGTGCAGAGGCATGCTTTGCGGTCCGTCATTTCCGTCCAAAGCGGAATTCAGAGGGCGGCACTTCCCCGAGTAGACGGATCATTATGAGGTTGGTAAATATGTTGCCGAATCTGGAAGTATTGCAAGAAGGTCCTAAAATCGAGAGACGTATTTTCGTGCTCAAGAAAAAATCGCGGCTGTTGCATCGTCAATTCAAGCAAATCCAAGAGTTTCGACTCGCAACGGAGTTAGCAGACGGTCAATCTGGAAATAATCCACAAGACGGAACTTTACCGAGAACGAATCGTTGTGTGGCACGCAATTTCATCAAGATGTATTTTCAGGCTATACTGCTTTGAATAAAACGGTCTAACAGTAACTACCAATGGGTACCGTTATTTACAGATGATGAAAGTGTTTTTTTAGCCAGAACTGCGCCGAAGGCGTATCCCTTTCAATAGCGTTTGGTTCCAGCAATTCGGTTATTGTGGAGCTCCAACAAAAATTAGAATACACAAAAATAATAATAAATGTAATGCTTTAACTAAGAAAAATTATTACGATACGCCTTTCATAAAATTAAGTAGAAACTTAATACAGCTTAACCATCAGTGGATAATTCCTTTTTTTGTTGGTCCTTTTATTATTTCCATACCTAACCGGATTACCCAAACAAATTGCTATTTAATAGGTAGGGTCCCTAGTACATGTGTATACATATGTGTGTATGTAATAGAAAATGAAAGGTTGGCAGTGAAGATTTATGAGTGAAAAAACTCGTGCGGCTTCTTTGTGTTGCTGGAGGATAAGTGCAGCCACACCTTCATAGCTTGTTGCATGTGTTGGCAACTGCTCAAAAATCTTTGAGTGATTGCAAATAGATCTATCATATAATTTTACGGTAACCACGAGATAAATATTGCTCTAAAAATTAAGTTATTTATTTTTTAATGGTTTGGTGTTATCGATGCATTTTTGGTGCGCATTTGCTAGTTTGTTTGACAGTTTTGCGGTCTCATTTATAAACCCATTTCCCGTCACTAGAAATTATACGTATGTATGAAGAATGTAGTACCTCAGCTTTATTATGGAATCTACTTGACGAGGTTTTTTCAAATACTGACACGCTTCAAAACTTTAACAAATATGTGTAAATAAAGTTGATCCATGAGATATATTGAGATCATTCACTATCTCTCTAATGCCATCACGACGATTTTCAATCATATGTAACTTCAAAAACTTTAAAAAGTTTGGTAAACTTTTAATAGTAATAGTGCTAGAAACGGCATACTTAGCTTGGCGAAGGATATATCCCCGTATAAGACCAGGGGCTCAAACTTTTGTGAAAAAATTCTGTAATTCTCCATGAAACTTTTTTAATATACTATAAAGTCAAAAGAAAAGGTTTTAATAGTTTGTCCATATATTAAAAGTCCAATACGTATTAATATTTAATCGTAATAAATTTTGAGTGTTTTAAGGGGGGAGCCTGCTTTAGAAGTTTCAAAAATTCATTTTTTTGCTTAAATCTCTTTAAAATTATCGAAGAAAGTTATAGATGGGAATTTGAAATATTGTCGAAGCTAGAGGGAAAATAGTGGCCGAGCGTCTAACAGGTATATGAGCGCTTGGGCAGACTTTAATATCTCACTTTGATTGATTAATATCAGACTTTGCCGCGCGATCTCTCGGTTTTTCATTTCTACGATTTTTCTTAATTGACGAGCAGAATAGAAAAAAAATTAAACGTCGTATGGAATTAAGGCAAATTATCTTTCGCTTTAAATTATCTTCTATTTAAACTAAAAAAAACTCATAAAAGTTAAGTTTGAATATATTTTTAAATAACATAAAGTAAAATTTTTTGGTCAAAAACCACGTCTTTCAATTTTTAAAAAATTGTAGAACACTATTTTTGGAATTTTCTTAGTCTAACTAGAAGATTAGTTGTTAAAAAATATGAATCTCTTTGAATTCTTTGTTTCAGTTAATAATTGCGACCTGCATGCTGCCCGCCGACCGGCAAATGCACATGCGATCGGGCAATTGCTTCCCAAAGGCAGAGTATTAAAAATTTCGTTTTCAAAAAAATTGCGGATGTTGCTTAAATATATAACTATAAACCCTAGAAATTTCGCCTTAATCAATTATTTCTTTCGCTCCCAAAAAAAATCTCAAAAAATCGAGTTTTTGAAGCCTCTAAAGCAGGCTCCAATTAATTTAAATGCATAAAAATTATTATTTATTATACATTTTTCAAGAGCTTTTTTTGACAGATCACGCCTGGGCCGTGTTAAGCTGTCATGTTATTTTTGTCCAGTATTGTTTGGCATTTCGTCATGGAACAACGTTTACAAATCTTCAATTCTTTTACGAAAATTCGCGTTCTGTCAAGAATGTGTTTCACGCGCTTCGCTTAACTTATGGTCAACATAATCGGTCTTCTGAGAGTACTATTTGCAACATCATCACTCATTTTGAGACCCAGCACTTTTTTAGGATAATATTCGACAGAATAGACCACGTCCGGCAGGCAGTGCGGAGAGTGAGAGTGTACATAAAGACCGTGAAGAGTCGATTCGACGCCCTTCGCAGCAATTCGGTTTGACGTATGGAACGACTTGGTGAATTTTACGTAGAGATTTTAAATTAAAAGCGTATAAAATATAGCTTGTTTAAGAACACGCCCTATGTGCTCTTGAAAAGTTCCAAAAAAATCCTACGTTTTCGAGCCAAATCTTGTTCAGCGATGAGGCCCATTTCTGGCTCAATGGGTATGTAAACAAGCAAGATTGGTATAGTTTGTGGGCCGCAAGAATAATCGGTCCATATTTCTTCAAAAATGATGCCACTGAGAACGCAATTGTCAATGGCGACCGTTATCGCACCATGACAACCGACTGTTTGATACCTGAAATTGTATTTCGTGATCTCGGCGACATGTGGTTTCTGCAAGACGACGCCACTTCCCCCACAACGTATCAATCAATGGATTTATTGAGAGAATACTTCGGTAAGCAGATAACTTCACGTTTTGGTACGATCGATTGCCCTCCAAGATCATATGATAACACACCGTTAGACTTTTTTCTGCGGTGCTATATAAAGTCTAAAGTCTCTCCAGGCAATTCTGCTTCGATTCAGGGGTTGGAGCAAAACATCACGCTTGTCATTCGCCAGTTACCGGTCGAAATGCTCGAACATGTCATCGAAAATTGTACTCAACGGTTGGACCATCTGAAACGTAGCCGCGATCAACATGCAAGAGATAAACTTCAAAAAATAAATGCCAAAGAATGTTCTTTCGCATGATAATACGTGTAAACTTTTACCATTAAATTTTAAGTTTTTTTGTGATTTTTCTTTCAAAAAGTAGGGAACCTCGAAATGGATCATCCTTTATATATGTATATTTACAACTTATAGACAACAGCGACGGAATGTACTTCTGTATACGACTGTGTTAAGTGTGACGCACAAAAGAGCAATAAAGAAGTTAACCTTAAGAAAATTTACTCAAGGTTCGAATATACATATGTAAGTGTCTTATATGTATGTACAAGGTCTGTCGCCAAAAAAACAAAACTTTTTAAATATAAATGTTTCTGGTTTCGCCACCTATTGATGGGTATATGAAATAAAAAGTTTGATCTCTTGTTGACATTTCGTAAACATTTTAAGACAATTGGATAACTACAATCGCTGTTATCGATCAAAAAGTGACAGCAGCTTTTGGTCATCGGTCGTAAAATGGAAAGAGCAAATATTAAATTTTGTTTTAAGCTTGGGAAAACGTTTACTGAAACATTTCAAATGATGAACAAAGTTTATGGTGATCAGTGTCTATCCCGTAGTAATGTGCATGAGTGGTTTAAGCGATTCCAAGAAGGCCGTGAGGACCCCTGTGATCAGAAGTCGGTCGTCTTCAGAAATCAAAAATAAAGACAATGCTGATTTGTTTTTACGATTCCGAGGGTGTTCTACACCGAGAGTTCGTCCCAAACGATTAATGGTGTGTTTTACCTTGGTGTTATGAAGCGTCTTTTGTCACGCATTCGTCGTGCTCGACCACAATACCGTGAGGCAGGGTTTCATCGGTCGACGCTTGTCACTGATTTTTTGACAAAAAACTCCATATTAACCATTAATCACTCACCCTACTCACCTGATCTGGCACCCTGTGATTTTTACTATTTGGAAAACTTCATTTGCCCATGAAAGCACACTGGTTTCAGGATATTTCAGCTATCCAAAAGGCGACGGCCGATGTTCTCAAGAGCATTCCGAAAATGACCTTAAACACTCATTTGAAATGCTAATTGACTGGGCTAAACGCTGTATCGAAGCACAAGGAAACTACTTTGAATAAAAAAATATAACTTTTGAAAAATATTAATTTTTTGTTGTTTTTCTTTAACAGTCCTTTTTCTTTTGAGACAGACCTTGTATTTACCAATGTTTGATCTTTCCAAATTGTGGGAGTATAAACTGTTGCCCATTTTTTAACTTAGTACAAATTGGATATACTATATATACACAGTATTCATTTAAATATTCTCATAGAGAATACCTAATTTACATATGTCGATATGCATTCTACAATTTGAGTATTATTTACCTTTTTTGAGTACTTTCGGAAATGTTTGGGTTTTACTGAGTTTTAGATAAATAAACATTTACAAAGGATAACATTATATTCCAAAAGACATATTTTACAACCTCAATTTCCTGTGGCGGTATTTCTCTTACAACCAGCAAACCTTAATCAGACTGACATACCATATGTACATATGTACATTCACCGGATCCTTTAAATTTAGTGCGAGTTGTGAACCGCTCGTGGTTAAGAAATCATTGAAAGCTGAGGCAGCTCAGACTTTGTTGTCTTGCTGAGGGATGTTTTGGATTAAAGTGTCAAGTATTTTATGATGTGTGCTTTATTGCCACTTTGCTCACAGACAATTGCTCTTACCTACTTATACATGGTTAGCATAAAATTATCCAACTATAAGTATATTCCGTGCGGTAGGTTAGGTTTTGATGCGCAATAATACTTCAAAACGATTCTATAATTTCATCCACTGTACTAGTATGGTAATAGGAACATATTCATGTAGACCAATTCAGTTGAGGGAATTGCTTTGGAGAGTTGGAATGGAGAAGGTCTTAGATTCCAAGTGTGATAAAGATTGGCATAGCGTAACAGAAATCCAAAATTAGAGACAATTATTAATATTATAGAATTAATTAAAATTGTTTAGGCGGATTTAGTTTCACTGACAGATAATAACGCACACAAGTGTAAAATATATGAACTAAATGGTTTAGATTCATATTATACGTATACGTATTACTTTTATTCCGCTAACGGGAATCGAGGAAATACAAATGTCTGTGCAGGAGTTTCTGTTTGAAATCAATAACTTTTAAGCACATTTGATGGTACTAAGTAAGCCAGCAGCTCGACGTTGAATGCAGTGGAATTTCTGCGGAAAAACGAATTTAAAATATGATTAGAGAGTATGGTTTTGTGTGCAAACATACTTGTACCTATGTATATACTAATTGTAAGCAGGAATATGAGCGCTCTTGAAGAACTCGATGACATGCGCGAAACTAAAGAGAGCTCAGAGAAAAATCCGCACATGATGAACAATGAGAGAAGACTCTCTTCTACTACTTACTGTTTGGGACAAAATTATGAATCCGTAAAACTATTTTTAGACGATAATGTTTTACAATGTATATGTTATCTTACATTTCATTTCAACTTTACATATGAACATAATAAGTATTATATATGTAGTATATATTTTACCGTAGTTACAGCTAGAAGGCTATACCCAATCACGACTCTAAAAGATGCGAGTAACAATCATGTGAGACGCGGAAACTGATCCGAATGGGCGTCTGTAATGGAGTACGTGGCTTGTTATGAATTGTTCTGTTCACCATGGAACATACAGATCCAATAATTAATGGAAGGTTCCTGAAGAAGGGAACCACCGTATTTCATAACATGTATTGCGAGCAAACCAAGAAGTGTTATTCATGGGAGGGAGAATAAACTAAAAACGACTGCAAGCAGTGGTTATGGAGAATGTATGAACTCTTAAAATATGGTCGAATTAAGGCATCCCTACTAAGTAAAATAGGGTTATCTTATTAGAATTCAATAATCTGCCTACCTAACTTTGTGTTCAACGTTCAATGGAGTTTTGCGTATGTTATTTGAAGTCTTATGGTATATAACGGTGAAATATTTCATAATCCCAATCTGATACTGCTTCAAGATTTCAAGGAGAGAAATCTGCTCGGGAAAACTATGACATACCCATTCGCCAAGCTCTCTTTCTGCTTTGTTTTTCTTCAAAAAAGGGACAAGTTTTTAGAAATAATAAAATTCCTTCCAGAATTCTCAGGGAATCCTAATAAATATGTTATTCGGCGAGAAGCGTAAACAACACAATGAGTCTACATATACGAGATAGCCGCTGATATTTGCTGTGCTGACGCAAATGGCGTACTCTTTAACCATGTGACGGTGTTAAATTTTGAAGCAATACTTTCACGATTAGACTTCTCTTATGCCGATAAGCGACCAGTTCACATAATTGAGAAAGAGCTTAGTGGGTTTTAACAGGACTCAATGACTTGAATTGATTCTATGTATAATAAACCACACTAAAATTACGTTACTAATAGTTGAAATCATCATGACTTATCGCTCCAAACCTCGATGACAACGGAACTGAAAAAAAAAATGGACAAAATAGGTTAAGAGTATTTATACTGGTCTCAATGCACCTTTGTCTATTATTCTCTTTTGACTGGCTCCACCAGATTTGCCAAATGCATTAGAAAAGGCTCAAGAAATTTAGTTTAACAACCTTAAGCTAATTTCGGTCTACAATTCAATAGGAATCAAAAAGAAAATAATATAAGAAATATAAGCCATCAAAATAATTTATGATTCAATCACAGCAATCCCCAAAATAATGTTCGATCCCCTCAAATGGGGCACTAAACCCCAACACAAATCGTGGTTTCAATAGGAATCCCAATATGAAATCTAATAAGACCGAACCTATGGACGTAGACTGATCTGTTCCTTAGCAACAAAGTAAGCCTAATATCAGAAACTGCGAAACCCCTGAACCAATTTAAGCAGTAAATCTTGTTTTATTAAAACAAATTCACTTTGCCTGAACAACAAACTTTGAAAAAATTCAACACTTAATTTAATATGATATTTTATCAAATTTACTAACTATATTAAAAGAACTCCTTCAACCCAATTTAATAAGAAAAATGATCGTGCTACATTATGTATAGATATTTTTTCACGATCCATTTGTTTAAATGATAATATTTTACATAATTCTTTGTTAAACAATTCAAACTTTTAAAGTGTTCTTCACGCTAAAATTAATCGTAATGTATGTGACCCAATGCGGAAAATATTCATCTTTAATAATCTGCACAAAAATTTTTGTACTAGGCTAGTTTCTTTAGTGTTTTTAGCGAATTATTTTTAATGAACTTATGCCGAGTTCCAAATGCGTCATAACTAAACAATTATGGCCGACATGTGACAGGAAAAGAACCAATGACTTATTAAATAGGTCAAGAAAAAGTATTTACAGAATAACAGCTACCACAACAGGGCACTGGCCATTTGGGGAACATGCGTCCAAAATGGGATTGCCTACAACGACATCTGCCGTGGCTGCGGAGTAGCAGGGAACAAGGAAACAATCTTCCACTTTCTCTGCGAATGCCCAGCTCTAGCACAGATCCGGACACAAAACACTCGGAATCCACCAAGCACCAAACCTTGAATGGATTTCCACCAAAAGCATATCGGACATAAGTAGTTTCATCGAAACCTCAAAATGGTTTGAGAGAGAAGGTGAAACGTAATAGCAGATACAGGAGGTTCTACGAATAGTGTATCAAAATGGCACATCAAGTGCTAAATGAGCCCGATAGGGCTGCACTCCTACCTACCTACCTACCTATGCCGAGTTCCTCAACGCAGAGTTCTCAGTTTCGAAAGCGTTAAAAATTCACAGGGAGTAAAATTAGGCAAATACGATGGTTGAGCGATGATACTCTCGTATTTGATAAAAAGTTTAAGTCGTGAAAAATCCTTACATTTTCTGGCTCTAAATCTCGTTGGTTACGATGATCGAGTGAATTCGAGAGCCATTGTGTGGTCGTAATGAAGTTCGGAACGTTGTTTTTCAGCCATTCTTGGTTCTCTCGCGCGGTGCTGAGTCTTGTTGAAACGTCCAACGATGAAAACAATTGGAGAGCGCCCATCTGCGGTGACAGCGGCCCAAACCATTATTTGTGGCGGGTGATGCCTCCTGGTGGCCAACCGACGACTTAGATTCTCGTATGAACGGTCGGTCAAGTAAACCCTATCGTTTTGAGAGTTTACGAATTGCTCAATTGGAAAAATTTTTTCGTCAGAAAACACAATATTCGGTATGTGACCGCTTTCGGCCAAGCGAAGCAACTGCTTCGCTCTCTCAAGTCTTACTTGTTGCTGCTTCGATGTGAGATCATGGGCCTTTTGGAACTTGTAAGGCTTGACCTTGAGCTATATTTTACTTCTTCAGCCATTTGATTGCCACTTCGTCGTGGATTTCGCTCAAGTCGCTTCTTCACTTTCCGAACCATCTCACGTGACGTTGCAGTCTTTTGATGACCAACTCCATGGCGTTTTGCGATGCTACCAGTATCATTGTAACGAGTGATGGTGCGATAAACAAAAACTTTATTCACATTAAGGTGTTTGAGCTCACGAACAATTGTTAAACACAATCAGACGTTGTCCATGTATGTAGATTAATAATTAAAATAAGGTTAGGTTAGTTGTCATAGCAAAACTCTTTAATATAATATAAAAATAATATAAATTCATAATTAGCACTTCTTAAATTGCACTGAACCTGCATTTCCGGCACATGCCGGATGAACTTTCACAAAATTTAATTAATTAAAAGTAAGTTAAAAGGAAACCAAGGGAGATCATTGATATAAATATATAGATTTGCCAAGCCATTTCTTGGAACGAAATCAAGGAAGTACTCCAAAAAAATGTTGATGATGGACTAAGTTGCGATGAACTTTTCGATTCACTAAGAGCAGTTACATTTAAAACCACGAATCTCGATTTGTTTGACGCGATAAAAGGAAAACTTAGAGGCCTCATCCTCGTCCTCGGACAAGACGTAGCAGCTGGAGCTGCTGTAGCTCAAAACAATTCTCACACAGCTCTAAATATTTTTAAATCTTAAATCCCCGAACCTTTATGAACTATTCTAGCATGTAGGAATCCAACCACTTTAGAAGGAGCAATGGACATACTATTTGAAGCTGGAGATGCTCACCTTCGACTAGACAACCGATTTTTCACACAAAACAAAAATGAACATAACTCACCCAAACAAAACAGAAAGAGGGCGTCTAAAGCTTCATCTCCAATATTTTCCACCGCTCCTGTAACATTAGTCCCAGCGGGCTATAAGCGCACCGCCGCTGCTTTAGACGTAGTCGATTTGTCGTCTGCGTTCTTGATGTTCAGCTTCTGTTCTATGTCCTTCAATTATTCCCACGGTTCGCCCTCTGTCGAACACTGTCTTTTTTCAGCGATAAAATATAATTAAATAATCTTACACAATAATTGAGTTATCTCAATAAATCTGAGTCTTCCTATGTGGAAAACAAATTTCTTTTAAATAGTATGTACACATGTATGTATATTTACATATGTTGCCATGTGTTTTGGAACAATAAATATTACATAGCACAGTCCGCATGTAATTTCTCTAAACTTTTGTGACAATCTTAACTACTTTTCATTAATTTAAGACGTGTGCTTTGTCCTACGAAACAGATTATACCTGCAAATAATTTGTTTTCCGTTTTCAAGCGTTTACATTTCTCTGACATTTTAATTGGTCTCTCACCTTTGCCCAATCTTCATGTCGATTCGCATACAAATTTTCAACTTCATAAATTTCGAACGCAGTAATTTTAAATTACTCACAATTATTTTCTTTTAATGCAATAAATATTTTGGCAATTTCATCGAAATTAATCCTGAGCCTTTGTCTCACAATTTCATTGACATTTAAATGTACCAGTCGGTCGATGAGTACTATTAAAATCCTTGCAATACCGTTAAATTTGCTCTGTATCAATGTGCGTCGGTGAGCTACTACATTTGTGTATGTATAGGTGTCTATGCATGCCTACCATATACTCTATTGCGAAGCTATCGAAGCGCTTTAGAAAAGACGTAATTTGAGAATATGCGATGTTTACTCTTGCGTATGGTTATTCAAATCTGTTTTTGTAGCGTGAAATTTAATGCGCATAACATATAGAAAAATTTAAAGATTTGGGGAGTGCTGCGGGATTTAAAAATGTAAAGACTGCAAATGGAGAAACATAAAATTTACTTTGCATTCATTGCACAAATACACCCGGTATGTATTTATGTAGAAAAAATGCGGAACTTATTTTCTGCCTTTGCGGCAGTTACAGATTTGGCTTCCAACGTTTTTATATGGAAGTAGCTTCATGCCGTAGATAACGAGGTCATAAACACTCTGACGCCTTGAGCTCAATGTTAGCGAGCTCGAGGTTGGAATAGCTGCTCTGATATCGAGATGAACGTATACTTCCCTAAAAGAAACCGCACTTCGTTGATAGCTGCCACTTCTGATTTGAAGACACTACAGCGGTCTAGCACTTTGAAACAAGAGTTTATTGAGAACTCCCTACAGATTACTCCACTTCCAACTTGCCCCTTGATTTTCGATCCATCTGTGAAGAAGCTCACTGCTCTTCTTCTTCAGCGACTCTTCCCCATCACCATATCTGTCGAAGGATGCAATCGAAGTGAGAGAGTGTTTTGGAATTTGCCACGCTGCACGCTCAATGGGTCCGGCTTCCCGAAGTCTGATAGCAACCTACGCAGCTATGCATTTGCCATCTATGACAATGGGTGCTTAAGAGTCATCCTTGACGTAGTGCATCGCTGATGATAATGAAAGACGCTCGTTTAAGCGAGTGTGGCTTTATAAAATTTGTTGTTGGATTGCATATTAAATAAGTTTACGCAAATACAACTCTGAACGCTATGTTTTCGGATCGTTATAACTTTTAACTTTATGAGACTATGTGAAACCCCTAACCTAAGTTAAACAATATGACATAAAACCGTTAAGTGGTATTGCGAATCGCATTAGGTAAAACTCTGAGGCTTTGAAACAGTGGGTGTGGGCTCTAAATAGACTAATATACATATATATCGAGGTTGGTATAGCTAGACCAGCTTCGCTTAGAATGAACATTTTCGGTATGACCTATGACAGTGTGAAAATGGGTGAAATTGAATTAAAAAAAACTACGCCCACTCCCCATATAACGGTTATAATAAAGAGTGCTTTTGTGATCTCGCTATCCTTACGAGATTATAAAATGTTCGATTACACCTTCTTATGCCTTGCTTTTTTGTTAATATGAAGTTGTGGCAACACCTGAACATATTGTCCCGCAAATTGGGAAATTATAAATTCATCGATTCTACCCGAAATTAGCCCGACCCTGATGATTTAATATACAACTTTGGTTCCATCTGAAAATATTACAGCACCTTTAGGTTTCACTAATTGTGAGAGTTTAAAATTTACACTCAAACTTTGTCCTTAGTTAGATGTTATTAATTGCAAAATTAGTAAATAAAAGGCACTCTTAATAATAATGATAAAGAACAATACCAATCAAGTACGGTTCAGCTTTTTAAATATTTCCGTTTTTTCAACATGTAGACCTTAAAATAGCGAGTATATTTTTCCATTACATTCCCACTTTGTAAAGACTGCCTTTTATAATGCTGAGTGGAAATATTGCTATCATAATTTAATAAATTTTGCTTCCACTGTAGACACTGAGATTTTCTTTCTATAAATAAAACGCACTTTAGATATCCAGATACTATATACGAGGGCTGCTGATATTTTTATGTCGTTGTTCAAATTGCTCAAGAGAATGCGATATCGTCAGAAAATAATTTGATTTTCGGCCCTTACATCACAAAAAAACCCGACTACCAATTACTTCTAATTTCTTTTATATATAGTAAAATGTAAAATATTAAAAAAATGGAATTTATGTGAACATTTTCATTGCTTCACTAAATTTTTCAATATTTACGTTATTATCACGACAAGATTGCATCGATGAACTAAAATCTTTGTATGGCTATGCAACACCATCCTATAGCACTGTGAAAAACTGGTACAACGAACTCAATCATGGCCGACGCTCACTCAAATTACGAATTTTTTTTCGTCCAAAAGTAGTTTTCATGTTTTAACCGTCTCTTTCTTCTCCTGAACTGATAACGCAAAACCGTCTGTCACGTTACAAATTACATTTAGGTGATAAAATGCACTATAATATGTTGCATAAAGATATTGCCACTAAACCTGGCAATAAAAAATGTATTAACTTTCTCTGGAATGGGACCCTGTGCAAACTACACAAAAGTATCTAGTCGTGGTCACTTTTGGTGCAAAGAAATGCTGAAAAAATACGATTGCGGTGCTTCAAAAGACGTTTATAAGATCGTCACAGGTGACGAACCCTGGATCTATGCGTATGAGCCCGAAACAAAACAGCAATCGACAAAAAAAAATAAATAAAAAAAAAATAAATAAAACAAAACGTAATTACATTATTAGGCCAGAAATATATATGGCAACCTACGTATCGTTACCTTAAATGCAAAACAAAGTATCTAAAAAAATTAAAATTGAGTTTATTATTAATTATGATGCACTACACTTTTAATATATGTACATATATGTATATATCTACAAAATTTTCAGTTTCTGCCATCATATACATATCATATCAACAAGTTGCAACCAAATTAAATTTTTTTTTTCAATAAGTCGGTTTTCTGTTTTAACCGTCTCTTTCTTTTCCTGAAAACTTATGAAAAATTATGTCACGTTATTTTGCATTTTAGGTGACGAAATGTACTATATGCACAAAGAATGCCACTAAACAATAAAAAAATTTATTAACATTCTCTGGTGGGACCCTGTGAAAACTACACAGTATGTAGGTAAAGAGTAAACGGAAATAACAATTGAGCAGCCACTGGACATTGTGAGAACAATAAATACGGGGTGTTCCGAGTATTGAAATTTGAGTCAAATTTCATGTAACAAGTGCTTGCTGCACAATATTATCACTTATAACACTGGCCTACATTCATTTTGGTGCCTAAGATTTTATACCTGATTTTGGATTTATTTTGTGAGTTGATACGAGAAAACAAGTCACATTTTCCATATCAGCTCTTGTTCATAAGAAAGAAGAAAAAACATCTAGTAGCGGGAATGTGGTTCATCCTACCTACTATACCGGCTACTGATGCGCACAGAGCTGCACCAAACCAAAAAAAAATTTTTTGTAGGCCAGTGTAATTGGTTTATTCACATAAACTTCCAGAAGACAATATTTGAAACGGCTGACCTCATGCAGGACAGTACCATACAAGCTTACATTACTTAGTGGATGCCAGGGCGTATGAGTGATGCGTGATGCGGTGGCTGGCAAGTGCTTGCATACATAAGTAGTATACGTGGAAATTAAAATGAGAATTGTAGGTAAACTAGAGCTGTCAGCTGACATCTAGTAGCGAGAATGTGGTTCATCCTACCTACTATACCAACTACTGAGGCGCACAGAGCTGCACCAAACCAACTAGCCTCCTTTAGCCGCAATTACCGCTTCAGTTCACTTGGGAACGCTATTGACTAAATCTTTACATTCTTTTTTTGTGATGGAGTTCCATAATTTTACACATCTAGTAAATAATTTCCTTTGTTTCCGATAGACTGGTATAATTGTGTACCCTTCCTTTTGTTTTTTAAACAAACCACAGGTTCTCGATAGGATTCATATCGGGGGCTAGTCCAAAGTTTCAATTCGTTGACTTCTAAGATACTCTATGCCTTCTCAGCTTTGTACTTGGGGTCGTTGTCTTGCATCAGAACGTTTTTGCTACTGTCCAGACCCAATTTCTCCAACGAAGAAAAATTCCTTTGCCTTGATATGTCTATATACATATTCGCGCTCATATTCCTCGATTAAAACTAGATCCCCAAAACCACTTTTGCAAAAGTCACCCCAAAAAAGGACTTTTCAGCCCAAAAATTTGAGTGTTGGGATGACAACGCGGCAGGTATTAGTCTTTAATGACTTCTTCCAATCGTAATGTATTCCGTCTGACCGTGAAGGTTAATCTTGTTTTCGTCTGTCCAAAATACATGCGCCCACTGTTTTGGTGTTCAATTTTGGTGCGCGTTAGGAAATTTTAGACGTAGTTCTTGAAGACGTTATGTAAGCACACCTTTTTTAATTTAGCGCCTGGCTTTAAGCCTTCGTTTTTTCTACTTGTGTTGTACAGTCATGCAAGAAACTTGTTTTCGGTAAGTACTTTTCAGTTCCTTTTGAATCTCAGGACCTGATTTTACTGCTCCCAAGATCACCAGACGGTTGATAGTTCGTCTATCGTGATTATTTAAAACGGTTCGTTAATCAGATCGATGTTTGGGTACTGATATTTCATGAAAATTAGCAATATTTTTCACTGACCCAAACGTGTGAATTACATACCTTCCAAACCGTTGAAGCTAACTCAACAAAACTTGATAAGAAGAAGAAGGCAAAATGTTCTACGAGCAACGGTAAAAATTGGACAATGGGCGTGGTACCTCATACCTTTAGGTGAAATCCTATATTTCAAGAAATACTCGATTAAATTTGGTAATGTGAGGTAACCCAACCATTTTGATGTACACTTTGTAAAATGGCTTACTTGTCAACTTGGCAAATTGTCGAAATCCACCCATCAAATATCTAGACCTCAGTGCATTCGCCTGATTTTTTACCGAACAGACAAGGTGTGCTCCAAAGTAAACAGGACTTAAAAAAACAGCACAAATGGTTTTTTCTGCAAAATCAATTTATTTTATTCAAAATAGTCTCCTTTTGCTTCAGTACAGCTTTTCGCACGGTCCAAAAGCATGTCGAACGAGTGTTTTAGCTCGTTGGCCGGTATGGCCGCCAGTATGCCGGTACAAGCCTTTGAATGGCCTCTATGTCTGCATAACGCTTTTCTTTCAAGGGAAAATGTATTTTTCCGTAAAGGAAGAGGTCGCACGGTGTCATATCAGATGAATACGGGGAGTGGCTAATGGTTAAAATGTGATTTTTGGTCAAATAATCGTCCTTCGAATGTTGCATTCTGAGCAATTTTTGTTCGTCAGTCAATTTGTGCGGAACAAACTGTGCACACACCTTTCGTAAGCCCAAATGTTCGGTCAAAATGCGATAAATCGATATTTTGGAGATGTTCAACTCCCTTTCCATAAATTTCAATGATACTTTCGGCTGATTTTTGATGAATACACGCACAGTTTCGATGGAATTTCCGGTGATCAGTGATTTTGATTGGCTGACATGTTGATCGTCATGTATGTCCTCTCGACCACTTTGGAAACGTTGAAACCACTCGTGCACTCTGCTAAGGGATCGGTAATCATCGCCATAAACTTGTTTCATCAATTGAAACGTTTCGGTAAAAGATTTACCAATTTTAAAACAAAATTTAATTTTGGCTCTTTGTTCGAAGCTCATTTTCGCACCGATAACACAAACATACTGACGCTTAAAACGCAATAACTTCACTTCCAATAAATGAAATGTCATGAAATTCTCACTGGACAATCGATTAAGATAGCAGATTCTAACACACTAGTCGACATATAGATGACGCCACCAGGGGGCGCTAGATTCCTGTTTACTTTGGAACGCTCCCCGTATAGTCAATTTATGAGTTCTAGTATTGAAATTTGGTGGCATATATTTGTGATGACAGCATGCCATTGTGCCAAAAATGGGTAAAATCGGGTCAACCGGGTCTCTTAACCATCATTACGAATACTTCGTTTCAATATTTTCGGTTGGTTTCTATCAGTAATGTAAGAAATTTAAATGAAGTTAAAAAAGAATCTCTTTCTAATAATAGTGTATCTTCTTGCCTGTGATTGTAATTAATGGGTGCAGTACTTCCTTAGGTGTTGCCATTAACTTTGTTCTCTCACTGATTATCCATCTGAGTTTAAATATTTTACATCGGTCAATATGTGTGTTGTTTTAATACAATAAAGTGAACTTCTTAACCATGATGTGGTCTAACATGTGGGAACTAAAGTGGGAATAAAGTAAATTCATGAATAAGACATAATAGTCTATAATGATGGGTGCTGAGAAAGGGGCGGCACATGGCCTGGAGCCTAGAGCGGCGAGGACTGCAAATTCGCCCCTGTATATACCATATGCCGAATATGTTAAATTTGTACCTTTGGTTGAGATTATGTCACATACATACATACATATATCTCATTTCAGTTAATTAGGTTGATTCTAATATAAATATTTCAAACACGAAACAAATTCTTATAATGAAACGAAGTGAGCCTACGAACTACTTATGTATATAATATACATAAATTAATATTAGACCAAATGATATTGCTCTCTATTCGGTTCTTATGTTCTTATTTAACTGTTCACCGACATTTTTTAAAATTTAAATTAGGGTTATTATTTTTTCCGTTAATAGGTCCATTTTTACCCATGATTACCTTATTGGAAAAGCAAGCCTGCCATGTTTGTATCTAGTTAAGCATGTAAATCTCATAAGAAAAATCATTGTTATAGTTAGTTTTTATTCATTTGCCATTTTTTCGACGAAGAGTAATTCGTCCCACAAAAAACCGAGAGAAATGCAATAAATTGAAGCATATTTCATCAATATATTGCACTTCAAAGTGGTTAAACCTTTTTGACTTCAAAGTATAATTTATGGATGCGAATTACTGTGCGACGGTTTTATTATAATATTGTACAATCTCTTACCATAAAGATTACTTCTTATATGTAAATAGATACATTTGTATGCGTACAATTCATATATGCATGTATGTAGCTTAGATTACTAAATAAATTTCAAAATATTACTAAATTACTCTGCGTAAATGCCCTTTCATATGAACAAATATATATGTACAATTACCGTGAGTATGTGCAGACGAAGGCTTATTATATTTATTTTGGCCTTAGATTGGTTGCATTCAAAAGGAGCTTACAGCCATTTACATTTCCATCATTTTGATTCAGTTAAGAATTATATTTAATCGTTTAATCATATCCATGTACACATTAACAAATTGTATTTACTTAACAACAAATATGTATGTATAAAGTTATCGCAAGTCGAAAGATATTAAAAATCGTATCTAAGTTGTATTATAATAAATTTTAACGCATCCTGAAACAATTTAACCTATATATCTGCATATCTACATATGTACATATGTATGTGTATACGTGAGTGCAAGTTAATATGTGCTTTTTAAGCCATTTCAAGAGGAAGGCGATATGTTTCGCGAAGTAACATTGAAGGCAACAATAATAATATACAGCATAGCCAATTTGAAAGGGCGGTCACTGAGCGCAGTAATTTCGGAGCGGCGTTATGCTGTACGGCAGCTGGCAATTCCCCTAAAAATATAAAAATTCAAATAGTTAAATATTGAAGTGTTGATCAAGACTTCAGTTCTTAATAAATTTTCAATAAACACATATAAATTATACTAAATGTTTTGAGTGCCCAAAATATGAATTATAAATAACTAATAGAGTTAAAAATAAATAATAAATTGTTTTATTTAAGTGGCTGTAAGTGATATGTGTATGAATTTATAGTCCTTTAAAATAGTATTTACTCTTCAAGTTTATGGAAAAACAAAACCAAAATTCTTACAATGAAAAGAGTTATGAACAGGAAACTGAAAAGACCGTTCGAATGTAGTGCCCGACGAATTGTGATAGCATTTACTGCCTCACCTGACATTTTCGAAATATGTTCTGGCAATTTTATACCACTTTCGGAATGATTTTCTTAGACCTCGCGAAACTGACCTTGTTTCAAAATCATTTGGTGGATTTAGTTTACCAGATTTGGAACGATTTTCCAATTTTCCTTTTTTTTGTTTGTCAATGGTTTTTTCACTGCAATACTAAATCTATTTATAAGAGAACCAATTAGTTTGTTAATAGATAGAATTGGGTTAATACTATCCCAATTCCCATATACTATGTATAATGATTTTCGTTAACTGCTTAGATTCCGATTCTCTGGTTAAAATTTTACGTTGTCCTTTATTTCCCTGGCTTTGATTCTTGCAAGTTGTTAGAGTATAAAATGTTCGGTTGCACCCGAACTTAGCCCTTTCCTACTTGTTTAATTTGTCCTTTTGAAAGTATAGGTTTGATTACTGTACTGCTGTGTCTCCTGAGTTACCACGTATTATGTAAATTATACAAAATTTGAAAATGGTTGGAGTAGTAGTTATGAAGTTACGATTGACACGGACCTTGAAAACTCGAGTTGTAAGGAAAACATTTCAGAGTTCATAAGACAAAGACATAAGTAAAAATACTCATAACGAAGTGATTCGGTATGAAAATCGAATTTGTGTTCCACAAATAATTTTTTGATGGGATTTCGTAAAGGATTTGTTCTGAAAACCGAATTCCCATGTTTAAATCTTATTTAAAATAGAAAAAAACTTATAACGTGAGACATGCCAGCAAGGGATATATTGGCGGAGGAAGGTTTGGAAGACGAGTTTTCTGTCAGAAACTCTCCATTAACTTTAGATTTAGAATACCAGAACACTGTAGAATTTTTCTAAAAAAACCGACCGCGCTGACAGCGCTCAATGTTATATAGTTAAGAAGTATCTGATCACACTGCACTGATTGATAGCATCAAATTATTTCAGTATCAGACTGGTTTGGGTGCTTGGTCATAGCGGAATCGCTGGAAACTGCAAAACTATTGAGCTCGCAACAAAGGGCATTTTTACCATAGTCTAATTAGACTGGGTCGGTGCTTTGCTGGCAATATGAATTTTTTTACTGGCTCAGAGGGCTTTGTGTTGGCTCTGAGGCGATTAAGTGAACTCAGCAAGCTCTTATTAACAACCAACACCTGTGAGCAGTGATAGTTTTCTGGTACAAAGTGTAACGTAAGAGGTTTATTGGTGGGAGGTTCTCACTGTATTAGGTCTCAAGTGGTATATTTCCGACTGTCCATTTTTTTAGAAGCAACTCGGTTGTCATACCTTCTACGAACCAGGCAAATCGTCTGGAGTTGATATTAGCCGTTTCAACTAATTTATTCAACCTCAAGGCGCTTTGTTGACGAGTGACAGTCTTTTGAACACAACGAACCGACGTTTGTAGCTGTTCAAGTGGTATAATTCTTGACTTTATCAATATCCCAACCTACATAATTGTGTAAAATTTTATTGATAAAATAAGCTTTATAATTTGCTCATATAGTTTTGCATAATTTTGCAACTTTAAATATTGAACAGAAGACAGTTCTACTAAATTCTGTAAAAAATAATTAATATTTCGCTGAAGAATTTTGAAAGGAGACTAATTGGTATATCAAATTAAAAAAATATATAAAACACGAAAATTAAAAAAAATCCAAACTAAACAGTACGGAAACTAAATTGCCATTCCTACTAATGGTTAAAAGATACATAAATCATAGAGTTTTACAGAAAATTCCATTACCTGTCAGCACTTGAACCTGAACTATTGCAGTGAAGACCTTACCAATAGAACATGAATAGTTTCCACTATCAATAAGCTTGGCATCTGGTATGGAAACTCGACTAATAAGCCATTTTTCCGAGGTGCTGAAATTAAGAGATTATTATAGCAAAACAATATTTTATATACGTTCTCTTAATATTCAATATACTTTACCACGAGTTATGATTATCTCGCAAATACTTATAGTACCAATTTGATTCATTACACTTTACCGTGTTTTGGAATAGGCAAAAGAAATCAACGGCGTTTTAAAATCAAGTAAGGATAAAGCTAACAAATCCATAGATTTTTTACTCAGAAAAAGTTATGATCAGTCGTTTAATATATACTATATAGTATCTGCTTATCGTCATTTTGTACAAAAACCGCAAAAGATACTTCTCCATAGTCTCAATAAAATATATGTACGAGCTAACTTTCTTTGGTGTAATGATATTAGTGCCAAAGCTGACCCATGGGAAAGTTGTTTTTAAATTTTTCAAAAATCTTTCATTTTCACTTGAGTAGCATCTTCCGGAAAATGGGGGAAAATAGTCAAATCTTCCCCTAGTTCCAACATAGCTAATAATAATTGAATACTATTCGCAATATGACCATATATAAAATGCTGTCAATAAGTGAATTGAGTATGTTCCCTTAACAACAAGTTGACTACATAATAAAGAATTGCTCTATACTTTCTATTAAATATTGAAATCTTTGCTTATTTTAAAGTAAAGTGCCTTATTTACTAGATTCTTTGGCCAATTAAATTTTAATTTTACCTTGATCGTTTGATGGCGGTAAATGGTAATATTTCATCATCTTTTGTCCAAAAAATCATGTTGCTAAACTGTTTTTCCAAAGCGAGGCCGGAAATCTTGGCATTACTGTGATTGCTCGTCGATACTAACTCATTGTATCCGGAACCCAAGCGATTGGCTCCTATTTGACTTTTATTGGGGGTTCCTTTTGTTTGATTTTGCTCGAATGGTTGTAAAGATTTTGCAATTTTTATATTCTCCTTGATTAGAAAACTTCGCGATACTTGGCAGTAAAGGTCGATGGTGCTCCCGGCTTTGTAATACCGGTCACTTACTTCTCGTTCCTGTTCATCTATTAAACGTAATGGAGGTTCTGAAAGATTATATTAAAGTTAGCATGGCTTTTAAAACAGAAGAAGTAAGTAAATACATGTTAAATAGTCATCATGTCAAATAAAGACTAAAATAAATATACTATATGTTGGTTACGGTCGTAACATATTGATGCGCAACCAAGTTCCCGCTGTTTGGCTCCAGAAGTTAGTGGTGATTGATTTTGATATAACCAAAACGTGATAATCTTAACTTGGACATATGAAAAAGAAACTGCGTTTCCACATTAGTGATATGGTTTATGTGTCATAAACGTTTGGTTGTGCGGATATTTGAGACTTTTTGCCAAAATTTGCGGTAGGTGTTTGCTTTTCTTCCTGCAGTCAAAGAAATCGAAGGCGGAAGCACATCGGGAACACCAAGAAGTTTGCGGAGGTGCTGCCCCAAGTGGACAACGTGTCGTTTTTGGTTTCGTTGCTTCAAAGGCAAATAACCTTCGAAGACGATTAATTGGAGATGTTGTCCGATGAGGATCCGTGGCAAACGCAATAAGAGCTTGCGTCAACATTGGGAGTCACAAGCCATTTCAAAGCGACAACATGTGTTGGGAATGATTCAGAAGTGCGAAAAAGTGATTCTGCTGCATGACATCGCTTGGCTTTACTTTACAAAACCCGTTAAAACCTACTTGGAAACACTTATATGGCAAGTCCTACACCACCCTCTATATTCCTCAGATATTGCACCGTCCGATTATTGTTTGTTCCGTTCACTGGTCTGGCTCAGAAACAGTTCCACACGAAAGATGGCATCGAAAAATTATTTAATTCTTCAGCTTTACCGTAATGGTATTCGAGCTTTTCCAGAAAGATGGAAAAAAGTTGTGACAAGCGATGGACAATACTTCCAATAATTCATTTGTAACCTTTTCCTTACAATAAAATTGAAATATCTTGAAAAAAGCAGCGAGAACTTAGTTGCGCACCTACTATAAGATAATAATAATAGTATGTGATTATCAGTATGAAACTTTATAGCTTTACAATATAGAGATGACTAATGAAATAATTATCCCGCTGAGGTTTTGTGCTGCTAATGCACAGTTAATGGAGTTATTGTAAACACATAGTATAGTATAACATGTGTATATCTCACGCATATATCCAAGTATGTACATTTATGTATGCATTTCTCAATTAACATACAAACAAAAAAACATGTAAGGAACGGCTAAGTTTGTGAGTAACCCAAAAAGCCAGGGAAATACATTTAGGTGCTGGCAAAAGTTGTACAAGTATTCCTATTTCGACAATTTTCGGGATTAAATCCCTTGAGCACATAAATAAAAAGAAAAAATCCTTATTTTGTTTACACAAACAATTCTTTACTTCAGTTGACACATACTTTTTTTACTATCATTTCGACCAATTTTAATGCAGTATAACAAAGTCCTATGTACTTATTGCTGCGGAACAAGCATGAAGGATGCATTTCACTTGTCTTTCGCATGGCTAACGTAGCCTAGCAGAACACAATTTTCTACTGTTAACAGTTTCATTTCAGATATGAAAACCGTATTTTTAAAGGTAATGCGTTGATGAAATGTTGAAGATGACATATTTTAGAATTTTTAGCTTATATAAAGCCGAACTTTTCTAGCCTTACAAATTTGATTCTACGGTTCGAAACCCGAGGTGTAGAAATTAAAGAATCTACTTGCCTTGTCGAAGAAGAACGAACCTCGATATCTACTTAAGAAAATAAAGCTAATTTTAAAAAGCTTAATGCCATTCTTGCAAGAAATAGGGGATACAAACCCCTTGAGAAAATAATGATATTTTGCCACAAGATGTATAAGCCACAGATTCATACGTGAAAAAACTTTTTCCAAAGGAGCTGACTCTATTTTCATACTGCCCGGTGTCATCTGCACTAAACTATTATAACTGTAGAAAGATGTTGCAAGTGTATAAAAACGACGGGTAACCAAACAAAAAACTGTATGTATGTAAAGCAAACGGGCATATAGTGGATACAAAGGTGTGGATTAAGCTTTCACTTGTATGTAAGTATAAGTAAACACGCAAACAATACACAACCATAACTTTGACTTTTGTAGTACAGTGCAATTGGTTTGGCATAGCTAGCATTTCCAAAAAATGTTTGGTTACAGCTGTTTTCGCGTAAGTGGGGTTGTAAGTGTGGGTGGGTGTACTTACCTAATATGGTTAGATTTGTTGTGAAGACTCGCGGTGGATGCGTGGACACTTGACACATATAAACGCCGGCATCCTCTCTTTGTGTAGGATTAATGAGCAGCCGCCAATTGTTTGGATACTGAAACTTGACGCGAATTCTTGGATCTCCGCTATATGTTATATTGCCAACAGTTAGTAAGGAGACCTTTTCTGTTGTTCGTCTGACCCACATTACCTGAAAAGAGGAGATGAATGAACGTGCATATGTATATATTAGCAACCAGTAAGTGCTTACATAATAAAGACTAGGTGTATTCGGTATTGGTCTTCGTTAATTTCAATTTACACAAAAGATTTTGAAAATAGATGTCAATCACCATTTTGTTATTTGATAATAACCAGTGACTTTAAAACATAATTACGTACTGTATACCATATGAGTAAGGAAATGTGTGATTCCATTTTAGTCATTTATAATTTTGCAATTTTCAGCTTATTATTTTATAGAAATTCCTAACTGGTATATCAGTTATCACAAAATATGTTTATCTTAACATAGCAACAATGTATCAGAATTAATTGCAACATTATTAAAGTTCAGCAACCAAATGAAATTTGTTAGAATAAACATCGCTTCCAACTTACGGAATCGATCGATATTTCTAAAAACTACTAAAAGCAATAAGTCTTATCCTCGAGGTAGTATGAGCGGACTTTACTTGACCGGTGGAGAAAATTGGATGATGGACGTGATTCCGCCCACTTTTTGGTAAAATCGTATGTATGTATATCTCTGGACCCGACCGATCGATTTCAACTAAACTTAGTAAAAAATAATCAAAAATTGTCCAAATCCCCAGTACCTGTAGTTGACTATTGATCGAAAATATCGGTCAATGTATGGGATATACAATTGAAATTCAGAGAGAATACTTTTCTGATAATAGTAACTCTGTGTATCAAAAATGGGTGAAATCGGGTCAATACTTCCCTGAGCTCCCATATACGTAATATAAAGATTTTGCAACTTCTGGATGACTTTATATAGCGTATAAATATATTCCCCTATATTTGAGTTATCTCTATGAAAATTATAGAAAATTTTTTACTCAAAACAGTGTGCTTTGTGCTTAATATAGATACAATTGGGCGATTATTTGACCTATCCCCCCTAACTTACAGTATGTTCGAATATCCTGAACGTCCGACTGACTTTACGCCACATGCTTTGAGATTGCATGTAAGGTACCTTAACCCTTTCATGCCCGATGTTGCCTATAGGTAACATTGTACATATATGCTTCTAAATCCCGTTATTTAAATTTTTTTGACGTGCAATATGTAGCCTGGTGTATTGTGTAAGCTTACAGTGAATTGTTCTATTGTAAGCTATTCAAGGGTTCATTCAGTAACTAACGAACCAGGACACTAAGGACTTTGAAATTTGTATCACTTCATACTTGAGTTAAGACTAACAGGACTAGACTAGGACAGATATATCTGTCCTAAAAAATGTTTTAGCTCCGCCCATTTTAATTCGGGCATGAGAGGGTTAATGAAATCCAGGGAACACTTAGCGTGGAAAACTTAACCAACATAATTATGTTGGCTTGTTATAAGCTATCATAGCTTGTATATTGAACTAGAGACATTGCCAGTTCATTACTTTTTTTAATTCCTCTAGCTTCTCCTATTGTATTTTGAAGTAAGTTTATATGTATTATTATTGAATTGCTTATTGATTTCAATTTGTTTGTTTACATTGTGTATAACATTATGATCATTCTTTTGTTAAATTTCTAAATAGCTCAAAATTTAATCACGACAATCCATTTACTCAGACGACCAGTTGTAAGATTTTCCTACTAATTCATCAATCCTCTTTTACTTCTTTTGGAGTTTGGTTTTGTTAAATGTAACTGTACTCCTTTATTTAAGAACTATATCAACTCCATCCATCCAATGCGCAAAGGACCATAAATCTTTCGCAGAATCCTTCACTCGAAAACTCGTAACGTCGACCCCTCAAATGTTGTCATCATCCATGCCTGTGCACCATAAAGCAGGCGGGGAATAATGAGTGACTCATAGACTTGTGTTGTTGTTCCTCGAGAGAGGACTTTACTTCTCAATTACCAACTTAGTCCGAAGTAGCACCTGTAGGCAAGAGATATTCTGCATTGGATTTCGCGGCTGACGTTGTTGTTGGTGTTGATGCTGATTCCAAGATAGACGAACTTATCTACATCTTCGAAGTTATGACTGTCAACAGTGATGTGGGTACCTAGTCGCGAGTGCGACGACTGTTTGTTTGATGACAGCAAATATTTCGTCTTGTCTTCGTTCGCTACAAAACCCATTTGCTTCGTTGCCTTATACATTCTGGAGAAAGCAGAACTAACGGCGCGTTTGTTAAGGTCAATGCTATCAATAACATCAGCATACGCCAGCATCTGTACACTCTTATAGAAGATGGTACATTCTCTGTTCCAGAAGAAGGTTCAAGAAATCACACGAATGGAAGATGCCTTGTCAGACATTGCGGCATAAAGGCAGCTCCTTTTCGTGCTGTCGAAAGCAGCTTGAAATCGACGAAGAGATGGTGTGTGTCGATTCTCCTTTCACGGGTCTTTTCCAAGATTTGGCGCATGGTGAATATCTGGTCGGTTGTTGATTTGCCAGATCTAAAGCCACACTCATAAGGTCCAATCAGTTTGTTGACTGTGGGCTTTAATCTTCCACACAATACGCTAGATAGAACTTTACACGCGATGCTGAGAGGCTTATCCCACGGTAGTTGGCGCAGATTGTGTGGTCTTTTTTGAATTGGGCGGATCACAATTATTCATGTAGTATTATTTATTCAGTATTATGCCTATTTTGATTATTTCTTCCTGCTCTATTTTGACAGCATTATTATTTTCTTTCACTATAATTATTTCGTCATTATATGTGCCTTGGATTAAAACTATATATTTTTTTAAACATTGCGTTAAGATTTCCTTGATCCAATTTAATGAAGATATGTATTGAACTCGCCATTCCCGATAGCATTTCTCTCTTTGCAATTGCAGTATTATTTTATCTGTTATTTCTTAATGATCTCGCATGCAATTAATTAATACATCCTACTCTAATAGTGGAAATTTCATTTGGTCCTGTTTTTTGAACGAAAATGCTGTTTTAATTTAACTTTACATGCTTCCCAGCTTTCGGGATAGTTTTAAACAATTTTTTATATATAGTATACAAGATTTTCTTGCGCTTCATAATCGTTGATAACTCTGTCGACAGTTTTCATGAACGTCGGTAATTATTTTGAATTTTTCTTCAAATGTTTGAGGTCTTTTTCTATTCCCTGCCTAAATTTTATATTTTGTTTTGGGGCTTTTTGTTGCAACAAGTTCGTATCTATGCTGCTGTAACGCGCGCATTCCTTATTAATAATATGCGCAGTTTGCTCGAATCTTATTGGTGCCTCTGCGCTTTTTTTAGCAGCACGAAACTAAAAATTATATCTGATTATTAAAAACAAAACCATACCGGACTAAAAAATATAAATATTAAAAAACTTCGTGTGAATAAATCATTCCCATATATTTTTATTTTCATACGAACGAAAAATTCGTTTCGCGAAATTCGTGTGAAATGTTCCAATTTCGATTATATCTACTATTGTGAATTTCGGCTAGCTGTCACAATGGTTTTATTTTGGTTAAGTGGCTTTGAAAAACTTATAAAGCCAATTATGCGATTTTTTAGTGTTTTTGTTTTGTTTTCTTGATTGAGTCGGTATTAGCTGCATAAATTTGCAGATAACAATTTTGGTATTGTATTGCTGTATTTTAAGGAATAATGGATTAAAAAACCTAAATGAACTCATGTTGGGTAGCAACTGGAAAATCGATGGTTATCTTTTTTCATTCCGAAATCGATTTCGTTGTTGACCCCTTGCTATTGGAGGAATCAAGTAACTTAATTCAAAATACAAACACTTTCTCGTTGTTTTCTTTTTTAAAACTCTTTCCTTAATTAGGATGTTCGGGCTCACTGTGAACCAAACACATTAATTTTTTTTAATAAACCTAAGTTCACATAAAAAAAATTTAAAATCAAATAAATAGTTAATAACGTATGCTAAGATTTTATTGAAAGTTGTTCTCAGCTAACAATTTTGTGAACAAATTTCATGGATTCGCGTGAAAAAAATTCATTTACGATTAGTTAAAATTTTCAAATAAGGGATATTTTTCCCAAAAATTTCAAGGTACGAAGTTTACGGAGACGATGCTATATCAGTTCGTGTAGCACAACAACGGTTCGCTCGCTTCCGTTCTGGAAATTTCGATGTCAAAGATGCATCTCGCTCTGGTCGACCTATCGTTGATAAAGTCGATGAAATTATGGAAAAGATTGACCAGGACCGTCACATGAGCAGCCATGACATCGCTAAGGAATTTAACATTCATCATTAAACGGTTTTTAAAAAAGAGTGGCTACAAAAAGAAGCTCGATGTTTGTCTATGAAAAATTTAACGAATTAACATCTGCGATTCTTTGCTGAAACGAAATGAAATCGAACCATTTCTGAAGCGAATGGCAACAGGAGACGAAAAGTGGATCAAATACGACAATAATGTGCCAAAAATATTATGGTCCAAGCGTGGTGAAGCTCAAGAAATGATAGCAAAGCCAGGATTGACGCCTCGAAAGGTTATGCTGAGTGTTTGGTGGGATTGGATAGGAATCATCCACTATTAGCTGCTTCAGCCTGGTTGAACGATTGATTATACTGGAATGGAATTTGACCAAAACTAGTCAACAGAAAGGGCTTCGTCTGCCATCAGGACAACGCTAGACAACACGCATCTTTGATGACTCGGCAAAAATGGGCGGATGTTTTGATGCATCCACCAAATATTCTTGACTTGGTCAATGCAGTACTCGCTTTATGGAGTAAAGTTGGCTTTAAGAGAAGCCTGTGAAAATAACTTATCGCAGTTTTGCGCCGAGAAACCAGAAAAGTTTTACACTGATGGAAAAATGTCTCTAGCGGAAAAATGGCAAAAAGTGGTCGACCAAAATTGTACATATTTGGTTCATCAAAGTTCATTATAAACATAAGAAAATAAGTTGAAGTATGATTAGAAATGCGAAAAGGCTTTTTACCACTACCCTATGGATCTTGGATATTTTCAGTTTGAAGGATTAGTTATTATTTAATTTTTCTGCAGAATTCTTGTTTACATCTACTGTTTTGTAATGGAAACTTTTTTTTGGAGTAAGACTTGGGGGTCCTTTCTTCAGTAAATATGTTAAAATTTGCACGTAAACACTTCTTCTCATAATAACCAAGTTTCAGCATCTGGCGAAACTTTTACAATGAAACAAATACAAAAACCGAATGATTGAGCCATGAAAGCAGACAAAACACTATATCGATCTGTTCTTTCTCCTAAGCGAATATTCACAAAATATTGTTTCCTGTGGTTGACTTTTTAGCATACTAGTTAATTTTAAAGAAATTATGTTTTCTATTATTGAATGCCAAATTGTAACTGAATAACAGTTTCTTAAAATTACCCTAAACTACCTGTAGGTCAACGGCAGCGGCGTTAGAATTATTGGCGGCAGAGTTGAGCGGATATTCAACAGTCAGAACTTTAATTTGAATGAATATTGCTCCATTGTTGCAATTAAGTCTAAAATGTTGTTGCAGTGAATATTGCTATGTTTAGATAAATATTGCACACTCATTTTCATTGAGATAACTCACATATTTGGTGATATATGCGGCACAATGTATGTATATACATATATGGATGTATAAATAATCATATTAGGTATATGGGGGCTAAGGGAAGTATTGGAATTCAACCCATTTTTGACATACGGACATACTATTGTCGCACATTTACCTATATTTACAGTTCTACATATATATTAATTTATGAAGTTTTCGGTTAATGGTGTTTTGTGGGCGCGACAGTAGTCCGATTATGCCCATCTACGTACTCGAACTTTTTTTCATCAATATTTTTTAATTTTTACTCAAGTTATATCTTGCACGGACGGACGGACAGACAGACAATCAATTTTAGGTGATACATACAACAGTTAGGTGAACAAAACTATTATATTCTGCAGCAACATGTTGCAAGAAGAGGCTTAATTTAATATGTATATTGATTTGAAGTGCTAAATGTTAACCAGAAAATCAGAATTAAAGATATTAGGAATATGAGATTAAGACCAAAGTCTACGCCAACTTCATTCATGTTCAGCGCTAAACATAACATGCACATTGAGATAGTTTAGTAGTTATAGTAAGTGAAAACATTCAATTGAAAGCTATTAATAGAAATTTAAATACATTTAATTCCAGAACTCACCTATATATGACTGGAAAAGTATTGGACATAAAGGTATATTTATACTAATATAGTATGCAGTTTTTCCCGAGAAGATGCAAATGTATTTATGAATTTATCTGTGTCACTGCGAGCGCTCTCGGAAGATAGGCAAAGTTTCACAAGTTCTGTAAACAAGTGCTTTCTATCTTCTCAAAGGCCATATTACCAAATGGTTTGTTGGAAATGTTGTAAAATTTTGGCGTTAGTACTTTGGAGTAAAACTGGTGCGTATGAGAAATAATTAAACAAAGGCAAGTACTTAGACCGGCCGCCTGAGCTCCCCGTTGAAGTCTATGTTAGTGGCCAGAGTTGTATTGCGAGCACCTGATTTGGGTCAGGCGCATCCTTTTACGGAGTGTGTGCGCATCTCAGTGCTGAAACTACTGCCAACTCTGTTGCTTCCAATTAAAGTTACCCAGCTTTTTGAAGTGTTTCAAGTGAGCGATGCTCATGCTTTCAGCTAAATTAAATAGTTTCTTATGCAGACTTTTTGAATGCAAAAACGCATGTATGCATAGGTATGTACAAATGCATTTGTATACCATACACATACTTACTTGGGCAAAAACTTGTATGGTATACGAACGAATCTAACATTTTTGGACAGGAGGATGGAATTAAAGGGTGTATCCTTTCTCAATATATTGTACAGAGTGTAAAAACAAATATATCAAGAACATGCCTAGCATGTGTAAAGATATGTTTCCCTGCTTAGGTGATTGTGCATATGTATGTAAGTGTATTCGTTTAACATATCACAGTAAATGATAGTGCGACTTTTATTGGTTTTGTTTGGAAACGACCTAGCTAATTCTGTACTTTTAATAGTGTAAGTAGCATATTAAGAGGTTATAAACACTTTTGTGTGTTGAAAAAATCGGTATTTCTATTGCATTTGCTTAAAGTATATCCTTTTAAGATTATTTTTTCCAAATTTCATAGAGATCTGAGCACTAAAACCAAAATTACAGCTGTCAACTGCGTGCTTCTCCCATATGCCTCCGAGTACGTGCCGATCACTCGTTCGCGATTATCTCAAAATGATGTTTTCTAAAAAGTACCGCTACGGTGGGCAAGGCCTATCGTTCTAATTTTTTACTGGCGTCTTGAAAACCACAATATCTCATAAATGAACGAAGGATTTTTTATTAGAAATAACAGTTTTTTTGGGGGAATGGAAACACTGAATTTTTAGACCCACAAAAATCGGTATTTTCAGTAAAATCATTACCACTTGCGTAAAAAAGTTTATTTCGCTAAATCCTTCGTTCAAGTGATGATATGAACTATAGAAAACTGTTCTTTTATTTGATTGCAGATGCGTCATAACCTACTTATCATGCTTACCGCAAAGCGTGTAAGAAAAAAAGTGTATCGGCACAACAGTTATCGCTTGCACGAACGGACGGGCTGACAGAGAGACAGTCAATCGGATTTCAACTCTACTCATCACATACATATAATGGGTTGTCAAAAAAGTCTTGCGGTATTTTTATTGAATTTTTTTATTGAAATTGAAATGAATTTTTGATGACTCAGGCCCAGCTCTTCACCGATGCTACGGCTGCTACTATGCCGGTCTCTTTCGACCAATTCAGCGATTTTATCGCAATTTTCGACGACAGGCCTTCCGGAGCGTGGCGCATCTTCGACCACCTCTACACCAAACCATCGTTGTGCGGTGGAAATGGAAACTGTGTCGGGTCCATAAACTGCACAAATTTTATTCTCGGCTTGAGATGTATTTTTGCCTTTATCGTAGTAGTACTGTAAAATATGCCGTATTTTCTCTTTATTTTGCTCCATGTTTGCGACGCTATAACTCACGAACGACTTAAAAGAAACGACAATCAATCAAACACGTGTTAGCGCGTGAAATGAGCTTTCCAAAAAGGTATAGCATGACCCGATGCGACGAAAAAACTAGAACTACGCACTTTTAGCGCCAACTGGCGAAAATACCGCAAGACTTTTTTGACAACCTAATATATATTATAACTTGATTATTTATGGGTCATATAAACAACCGTTAGGTGAACAAAACTATTATATTCTGTAGCAACATGTTGCAAGAGGAAACCCATGGAACATCTTAAATAGATACATATGTACATCTGATGCTCAGCTATATTTAGAATTAATAAGCAATTAAATATCCAGCTGTATTGATACTTACTGTTTTATCTTTTAGCATCCCCACTCTGCAATTAAGTACAGCTTCCGTATATAAATGCGCAGTAGAGACGACATTTTCTCCTGACGCTGTTGAGTTGAGGGGTTCTTCAAAAAATGGACCCCAATGATGTTCGTGATGATGTTTGTTGCGAAAGGTTCGCGATCTATCCGGCGGTGTAGCCGCCATCGACGTTTCTGGCACCATCGGAGATGAAGCGCGAAAGCTAACAGCGTCTGTTGGGGAAAAATAATTGAAATTATTAATTACATTCATCATACAATTGTAGAAAAAGGGAATACTATATTAACCGTTTAAATTCTTAAATTTTCATTGAAAAAGTTTGCACTGGAAAATATGTAAAAAAGTTTAAAAAACTTTGAAGTTTTCACTATTGTTTTCTCACAAGAGCAAATGTTGTTGCCAATAGCGACATCTGACGTTGAGTCCGTAAACAATCGAGAACCACAAGAAAAGGGGAGCAAAATGATATTGTTTTCTGATTAATTTACTACGCGCTTTTAGCGATGACATTGTGTTTCATAATGTATGACTGTTGGACAGATTAACTTATAAGTTTATGCATTGTTCCCTATATATTTAGCAACAATCTAGTAGTTTAATAATTTCCTTAAGCGTATAGTTTCAAAATAGTTTGTGAAGAATTTGATTATTCAGTTGAAGATAACAACGACGACAGAAACGTAAACTTGGTATTGAATTGATATGTTAGTCTTCCGATGGAATTATAATGAAATATATGCCCACCGATTTTTTTAAATCTGTACTGCCTTTGTAGTAGACAATACTATTTAATGAATATAGTTTCCGCGTTAAGATTATTTGACCTTAAAATATTTTCTCAAGGATATTAATTTGAATAAATGTTTATAATTTTCTGCTTTCATAAGCACAAAACCAACAATTCGATTACTGTTAGTAGAAACATATGTAGCTATATTTGGAAAACTTTAAGTATATCTATAATTTTGAAATAAAATCGTTTCGCCTTCACGAACTTACCCGAGCTGGTCCATTTCTTGTTCAGTGTATAATCGAACGGTAGTTTGCTGGTGCTTGTAAATGAATTCAATTTTGTTGTTGACGACGAAATCGAGAAATTAGAGTTCGTACTGCCCATCGCACTTGTGCTAGCTTTGCCTTCATCTATCACGCCGTTTGATATTACACTCCTAGTAATGGGTATCTTCTGTGAAATGCTGTAAAGCGATGATGCGGTGAATGTTGTTGGCGTTGTTGCAGTAGTAACTACTCCTATAGACGCTGATGATAAAGATAATTTTGAGCCGATTTTTTCCATAGCTGTGGAGTTGAAATCGATGTTAACTCTAGTATTTATCAATGGCCAAGCCAAAGTTGCTATACAAATAAAAGGAAAAACAAGAGCATTAGACCACGAATTTCACAAAACACATCTGGAAGGGCTAAGAGCGGAATGTATATTAAACAAGATGGGATTTCATTCTATTAGGGATATGAGATTTATACCAAGGTCTAGACTCTACTTAATTCAATTCATTGTACCAAATAACAGCCTTATTGTAATGTTGACCTTTGCTATGACACAGATTTCAAACTCGTATCATTATCCTGATCATTTATATAGATGTTTAAACAAAAAACCTATATCCATCACGATTAGTTTTAGTTGATACATACTACAACAGTTAGGTGCATAAAATTAATATACTCTATAGCAAAAGTTTAAAACTCATGTGAAGTGGTTCAACACTCATTATTCTTCGAAAGCGTATTTTATTTACGAATATAATAGGTCATAGACTCAATCCCGTTACTATATTTTGCTAAACATCCGAAATATTGGTATTAAAATCAACATATCTAACTTCAATGAGATATACTATATGAGGAACAAATCAACAGATTAAAGTTTCAAGGAAATCACTCGGTTGTTTTTGTGCTAGGAATAGGTCCGCACTAATTTCGTTAACTTGTGGCATTACTCGAGTTATGACTGAGCGACATAAACAGAATGAAGTATGCTAAAACAACGAAAATCATTTTATGTTGTATACTATATGGTAAATGAAGTAATTCGTTGACCAATTTTGCGCATTTTCTGATTTAAATAATAGTACGAGTTTAGTATAATACTAGAGGCTAGGGGGAAAGGTTGCATTATCGCACTTTTTTGTTCAATAAATTCAGGCATAGTAAAAATCGAAGAATTCACTTTTAGAGCCTCACAAGACGACACGTACATATCTTAAATACTAATGAATAGATATCACTTACAGTACTACCAACCTTACCTTATAAAAAAAATTTATCTATTTTAAAACCACGCAAAGAATAAATTAAAAACTCAATTTGATCACAGTAGTACATATATATATAAGTTGTGAAATTTAATATTTCTGATAGATTTATTTAGTGCTTATAGCACTTTATCGGTTTTCGGTTAATTTGTGTCCCATTAATGGACCATCTACGAACTTGTAATTTGCTTTGTACTAAAAAACCCGCATACTAAGTTTCATCAAGATATCGCAATTTTTACTCAAGCTACAGCTTGCACGGACGGACGGACAGACAGACAGTCAACCGGATTTCAACATTTCTCGTCATCCTGATCATTTATATAAATATATAACCCACTATCTATCTCATTTAGTTTTAGGTGATACATACAACCGTTAGGTGAACAAAACTATTATACTCGGTAGCAAAAGGTTGCAAGAGCATAAAAAGTTACACGGGTTCATCCCAAATTGACATATTTGACGTCTTCAAAATAAAAAGAATGAAAAGAACTTCTAAGTATTTTGTTCACGGTACCACACACAAAAATAGATATACAAGGTCTGTCGCAAAAGAAACAGAACTTTTTAAATATAACTGTTTCTGGTGGCGCCACCTATTGGTGGGTATATGAAATAAAAAGCTTGATTTCTTGTTGACATTTCGTAAACATTTTAAGACAATTAAATATCTACAATCGATGTTATCGATCAAAAAGTGACAGCAGCTTTTGGTCATCGGTCGTAAAATGCATTTTGAACAAAGAGCAAATATTAAATTTTGTTTTAAACTTGGGAAAACGTTCACTGAAACGTTTCAAATGATGAAAAAAGTTTATGGTGATCAGTACCTATCCCGTAGTAATGTGCATGAGTGGTTTAAGCGATTCCAAGAAGGTCGTGAGGACCTCTGTGACGATCAGAAGTCGGTCGTCTTCAGAAGTCAAAAATAAAGACAATGCTGATTTGTTTTTACGATTCCGAGAGTATTGTACACCGAGAGTTCGTCCCACCTGGCCAAACGATTAATGTTGTGTTTTGCCTTGGTGTTATGAAGCATATTTTGTCACGCAATCGTCGTGCTCGACCACAATACCGAGAGGCAGGGTCCTGGCGCCTGTTGCACGTTAATGCGCCGTGTCATCGGTCGACGCTTGTCACTGATTTTTTGACAAAAAACTCCATATTAACCATTAATCACACACCCTCCTCATTTGATCTGGCACCCTGTGATTTTTACCTATTTAGAAAACTACATTTGCCCATGAAAGGCCACTGGTTTCAGGACATTTCAGCTATCCAAAAGGCGACGACCGATATTCTCAAGAGCATTCCGAAAAATGACCCTAAACACTCATTTGAAATGCTAATTGACTGGGCTAAATGCTGTATCGAAGCACAAGGAAACTACTTTGAATAGAAAAATATAACTTTTGAAAAATATTAATTTTTTGTTATTTTTTTTAACAGTCCTGTTTCTTTTGCGACAGATCTTGTACGTCAGAAACTGTGCATTTTTCCAAACCTTAGATATAAGCAAAACACATCTTTTATAAATTACTTAAATTGTGAATTGTAACCTAGGCCTAGACCGTAAAAATACTAGTAAATAAATAACCTCCTTGGGGTTTCAAAAAACACATGTCCCAATGTCCCAATTTTTACCCACGTTATCATTATCGACACAAATAGTGGCTTTGAGGTAGGTTATCTCACGTTTAGTATTGATGATTTAACTAGCTCCTATGCATTACATTTAACGTTCGCGATAGTCTGTCAGACTTTATACGGAATATGTCGGTAAATGTCATATTCATAAAATTGTGTAGGAACAAGTTGTTGAGTAAACTTGAGGAATGCCAGATCTTATAGGGTGAAGAAAGGTCTGCGAAGATTGCAATAATTGCTCAGGTACATACATTCCATAACATATTTTCGAGAATTTTTATGAATATTGTATACCTTCAAGTATTTTGACAGACATGCTTGGCATATGGTTTATTACAATAACGAAAATTGTTACATGCAGTTTATGGGAGCTGCGACTCTTGCATAGTATGGATTTCCACCTAACCCAAATACTAAGTGGACATAGATGCTTTAGAAGCTATCTGTACAGATTCCAGCACGACATTAGTCCGAATTGTCCGTCGTGTTCAGAGTGCTGTGAAGACTCTGAGCATATTTTCTTTTATTGCCCGCGCTTTATAAGTGCAAGGGAAAAACTTAAAACTATACTCCGTTGTAGTTTTACGGTGGAAAATTTTCATGTGTCATGCGTCTACTGAGAACTGTCAGCGAAGCGGCAGCCTCAATCATGACAAAACTGAGACATATAGAGCAGAGTAGGCGTCCGTCAGTGCGTGCCTTAGGATAGAATTAAATGTCTTATCACTCCCACGAAGTAATACTTAAGCAGGTGGTTCCGGATTAAAGTTTCGCACCACGGCTTTTGATGCTTCCCCTACTTTAAAAAAAAAAAATAAAAAATAAAAAAAAACTCTTGCATAGAAGCTGTTTTACTGTCTCTTCTTCTACGTTCTAACAGCTTCTACACTACTTATTGCATGGCGCACATAGTCTGCTGGCATGTCTTCCAATTATACAGTGACCTGTTAGCACCCATACTAGAGTTATTAACAGTCGGCATGTGCGACCCCCTTTCCATTTATTCATCGTTTGCTGCTTGCTGTGTAAGTTAGGGATTGACTCCACCGCTAATTAATTACATATTCACGATCAAATATCAAGTGGCGGCGCAAATGTAAATTCTCTCTTTTTCCGAGTCTAATTGCGTGGTGGTGCCTGTTCTGGCAAGTTCATCTGCTTCACAGGTACCAAGTATATAATTATGCCTTGGAAACTATTGCAGATTTATCGTGAAATATAACATTAGATCCACGAAGAAATCAAGGCATTTTTTCGCTATCACCGCTTGGAAGTCACTCCAGTGGTCTGGAAAACGGAAGACGGTTTTAGTATCTAATTTTGTTGAAAAGGTACGACCTCCCACTCTCCCTCTCAATTATCTAGTTTGGACCCATCCGTATAGATGCTAATCTCTGCGTCCCTGCCCCTTTCCCACTATTATCTAGAAGAGTACGCAATATTGCGGACAAACAGTGGCGTAGCTACAACTTCGGGCGCCCGGGGCCAAGGATGTTCTGCCGCCCCCCTTTATCTACCTACCTAAATATCTGCGATATTAAGTATATAAAATTTAGGAAGGCCACGCAAATTCTGAAGTTCCAAAATTCTCACAATACGGTTTTTGAGGAAATTGATAGTAAATTTACAAGACATCTTATTAAAAGCCATAAAAAAACCCATTTTCGCCTTGTACACTTTTGACACAATTTTCTGGAATTTTTGACCGAATTGGAGTTTTAAAAAACAGCGAAGATCGTTTTGCCGCCCCCAAGACGTTGCGCCCGGGGCGACGGCCCCCTACGCCCCCCCTAGCTACGCCACTGCGGACAAAATTTGGTTTCAATTCGGGAACCTACTAAGTATCATTATAATAAGTTGGGTAATTCGTAGGTCAATTTAACATATATATTTCCGTCATTCAACTATAGTGTATCCAATATTATACGTTCAGCTAATTTTGAAGGTACTATACATATTTACCGATATCTATATGAAAGATAGAGATAATATTGACCATACTTTACCCCTTTTTGGCATTACCACATATTATTTAAAGAAAAATATGGTCTCTGGATGTCATTAAGATACCGCATATGCGTTACCAATATACCATAGAAGGAGTAAACTAAACCAAATGTTTAAAATTCCTGAAATTAGTTATATGGGCGCTAGAACGTTTTCATCCGATTTCATCCAACGGTACATTATTATTGGAAAAAAACGTTCTCCCAATTTCATTGAGATAGCTCACATATTGGCCGATATATGCGGTATAAAGTCAGCTGATAGTTCGAAAGTCCCTGTATTACATAGGTACGAGTATTGATTCAACCCATTTCTGACATAAGATTTTTGGTCGTAAGGTGGCACACCTTAAAAGAATTATTCGTTGGAAGTTATATCCTTATACGAGACGTGCATTCAAACTCCTAAATTGTATACAGGAAAATGAAAAAATCAGACAAAATGTAAATTATGTTATATGAAAAATAGGTTTGGTTGTAGTGAGATTTCACTTATAATGGTAAAATTGTTTAGTTGAAACTGGCGAAGCAGGTCACGAGGTATTAGTTTTCACCTAAATATGGCCAGTGCTACCGTCATTGTCTAATTTTGACACCGCCTTCCATAAAGCTTTTTTGTATCACCTCTGCTTTAAGTTTTAGTGTCTCTAAAACTTTCATTTATTGAGTTATTGAATTATTTGTAGCTTTCAACGAAACAGTTATAATCCCATTTAACCTATTTTTACATTTTCGAAGAGGGTGCTGAAAAGATTTGTCCTGAGAAAGATAAATTGATTTAGCATAAGTGGTTTGGGAGGTACTTTTATGTACTGCTTAGTTATTACGCTTTATTTTAGAAGCGTTTTGTGGGTGTGGAAATGGTACAATTCCGCCCATATGCAACGCCAACTTCCCTTGAGTGCCGAGGATTACGTGTGTCAAGATTCATCAATGTATCTAAATATTTATAAAGTTATATCTATTTATCTCGATTAGTTTTAGGTGAAAAAAACTAAAAGCAAATTAACATACTTGATTGCGATATAACAGTAATATCATCATACAGATTTCTCAAATTTTAGTCCATTTATTCAGTTAATGGATAATAAAAAATAGTCCATGTATTCTTTATGAGTGAATTCTTAAATAGCGAAAAACGGAAACTGTTTTATATTTGTTACGAATCGAACTTTTGGATGGATTATAAGAAAAAAATTTTGTATTCCGGTGATCGCCCCGTCAATGCCAATCTGCACGGTACTATTAGAGAAAGGAAAATTTTACGTAAAACATATTTTTAATATTATTGTTGACATTTCAAATGCCAGAATATTTAACAAATATGCGAAAGAATTGGTGGTCAAATATTCGCTATAAAATCAATGGAATTAAGAATGAACACGTTAATAAGATTTGAAAATCATAGCAAATGTGAAACTGCTGGCAAACCTACCAGAGTTTTTCTGAGATAAAAAACCTTTGTCATAAAGCCCAATCAGTTATTCTGAAAAGCCTTATAAAAGTGACGTGTGCCCATTTGACGTTCAAAACTTGCTTGCCTGCTCATAGTGCCTCCCCCAAGTAGCAATGTAATGCTTGCATTGGTGTGCATTGGAATCTATTCTGCATACGCATACAGCTTTAGGGCGGTCAGCAGCTTGAACATGACATGTTATTCGTTAAAGCGGTGAATGTGTTACAGCGTAAACCACAATGTTGGCACATGGACGATATGTGAGTCAAAGCTGAATTTGGCATTATGGGCCACATAAATCGTGTGTCCAGCAAAATGCTCTTTCACTTTACCACAGTGAAATGGAAATGGTTTGTCACAGTAAAAAAAGCTCGAAATGATACATACACACAGAAAAATGTCCTGGTGCATCATACGTACTGTATGTACTATTTTTGCTATGCGTTTGGCTTCGTAATGCGTGTGCCAAATTGAAATCAAGCAAAATAATGAAGGCCAAAGAGATATCTCTTTATTACGAACTTTTCAGAATATCAATGCCATTGATGATAACATAGGATTTATGTAATGAGGACTTTCACTCTTACTGCGTTCGTCTAAATGGCTTCGGACATGATGTGCAGTTTTGGAAATTGTATAAGCAACACAGGCATGCACCTTCTTGCATTGCATATAATGAGATCCTTTTTCTCGTGACCATCACCGTGCTTTTTGACGCTTCACTTGCGTCTATTTACTCTGCTGTCCTTGTCAAATTGCAATTCCATTCAACTACACTGACATTGCGGCTAAGTGGTTACTGAAATGCGAACGAACGTGCTGAACAGCAGAAATCTTCACTGCAGTAAGTTTATAGATACGATTCGTTCGTGTACACTGCACACATTTGAAGCATGCGTTTATTTATAACTATATATACATATATATATACGTGTTTATGTACCATATATGTAAAGGAATACAGAGCTATTGAAAATTGATTGCCGCAAAGCAAATGCCTGAAGCTTGAAGTTCTCATGTGGTTGTTGGAGCAATTAAGCATCAGCAGCGAAACTACTTCTCACATGACCTTAAGGGAAATTCTGGGATTTAACTGAATTAAAATAGTGAAATGTTTTTTTCAAGTACTTAAGTTCGTTGATTAAACACTCAACGTATTTCTGTGAAAAGAGTGTTGCAATAAAATTTTTATTGAACTAATTCATTATGAACATAATATGTACAACAACCTTGGCTTAATCTGAAACCAAACCCCTCAACTATATCACATTTTTCGGTGTAATTTAATATTCCTACAGCAACTAAAACCATATAATAAATACGTCTTCCGTTGTCTTCTAACGCAAAGATTTATTATTGTATGCAGAGGTAGTTTCAAGTCGAAATTAGATCTTCCTTTTTAATTGTTTAGTTTCAATTTCACAATATAAATATATGCGTGATAATACAAGTGTACAAATTTATTACTTGATATTTTATAAATTTTTTTAAATTTCATTATACGCTATTAGGTACTTACGTAATATTTGATTTTGCGCAGCAATGATCGTCAAAAATGTTATTAAAGACATAAGTCGCAAATCGTAGAAATTCAATAAATGCCTCATTCTTCTCTCTTCCTTTCTTGATTATGTACGGAAACAATACCGTTGTAGACTGTCTTTTCATTTTACGTCCTTGCTCCTGCGAAAGGTATCTCTTGTACTGTGTTAAATAATATTTTATTCCCTGAACTCCACCGTAATTCCATTATTATTCAATTAGCATCACTTATTGTATATTTAGTTTTGGTCACTGTATCCAAATGTTATTTAGTTGCTTATTACTAACTGTCGTCTTTATTTCTTCGGATGATAAAAATATTTTATTAACTAATTTATTGATTTAAAAAATTATTAAAAATTGATGTCATTATATATTATATTTTGGGATCACTAATTCACATCACAATTAACATCCTTAAATAACTATCCACTTCAAATTTATTTTCAAAGAATACACATGCGTTATGTAGAGGATAGGTGAATTGTTTCGTACATATAACTCTTGATGCCAGAGGGAGGCAAAGAACTTATCAGATAAAATTGGCGCGGCAGAGAGAAAGTTTAACTTCAAGTATTGGAGCAGCTTGTGGTATCCGATGTTAAAATGCGTTCCAATATGATTAGAATGTAGTTATTGTATATGTGAAAAACTCTTAACTTTTCACTTATGATCGATGTTGAGTAAAATGGATAGCTTTTATGCGCCGAAGAATTTGTTGTCCTTAAGGCAATATAAAAAATAAAAATATAATAAAATATATGCCTCAGAATGCTTTCATAAAATCATATCTGTATTAATATAATTTATGTTTTAAGACTTTGAACCTTTTAGTCGTCACTAAGTGATTATTAGTTTGGCTTCGAAAAGCATGCTTTTGGGGGTCCATCAATAAGTTGTAATAATAATAATAATGATCTGTTGTTTTAAAAAGTGGTATGTGTTACTTATATAAAAACATATCTAAATATGCGTTAAACTAAGGTAATGCCGTGCACTTAAAGAGACAAACAATTTAACTTTCTCTTTAATTGGTAATTAAAAACTTGAAGATCGATCAAATTATTTGAGTATATATTTTGATACGAAAGATAACAGCATGTTTCACAAAACGTACAAAGCGTCGGTGGGGATTTGTAGCGTTTTTCATAAAAATCGCTTTAATGGCGTTTGATTTGGGAGTATCTTTTAACAAAAATAGTTACTGGAATCCGATAAATTCTTTTTTTTTGTGAAAAAATCGGTGTGAATGTATTTTTAAAGTGCGATTCACAAATGATATTTGTTTATTGATCGTAAGTAAATTTTTTATTATTATAAATATTTTGAGATTACACATACATATGTAAATATACTATAAAATATATATTTATATGAAAAATGTTAGATGTTTATTTATTTAAAAATTGTTTTCTATTTCATTTTTTATATGATTACAGGACACATGTTTTTAAATCGAATATTTTTTTGCGATTACAAAAATATGGTTTGAACACGTTATGCTTTATTTCCCAGGCATAGCAGCACTATCCTTGTCGATTTTCGTACATCTTTGTTTGTGTCGCTTTACGAAGTGAACCGCACAGAAATTGCTCGGGCTGTGTGGACTATGAAGTATTATTGAAGTTATACCGATTGTATTAAAAGCACGATAATATAAATTTTCTTTAACATTTATAATATTTCTTGAAATTGCCCACTTAGTTAACACCTTATGTACTTGTCAAAACTTTGAACTGACATCTTCAACTAAGTATTAGACGATAATTTCCGCATCACTCGGTTCCATTACGATTTAAACTGATTCATATAGTATATAATGATAATATGTATACATAAACATAAATATAAATATAATTTACGTATGTATAAAAGCGTGTAAGTATTCATATAAGTATATGAATTCAAAAACTGCGGATTTTCGAAAGCATATGCATTTTACGTTTTGGGTCGACGTTTTCTCTTTATTCTCCAAACTAGCGTTTTACACCTTTACATTTCAGGGCAAATAAATATTTTTTCTCAAACTGACACACATAATCACTTTCTAGCTGGTATATCCGGCATAAAGGCGACGTAATAGCTTTGGTTATCCATCTGAGTGTTGGGGTGTTTTTGATATTTAACATACAACATTTAAGGTTTGAGTGGCTTCCGCTTTCTGACAATTAACTTTTTATGCGCAACATTGACTTTTCACACATTTCACTGCCATTTGTATATGCACTGGGTAGCTCTTTTTTTGGGTCCACTAAGGCATTATCCGCATTCACTCGCACGGACATCTTCAGAAACAGGAACAAACTGTTGGCACAATACCACATCTGTATGCAGCATCCACTATTCTAGTTAAGCCAAGCCAAACTTACCACAGTGTTGTCTTTGTGGTGGAGAAGGCAAATTCAACATGTTTTTGCCACTCGTTTTCCGTCTTCCTTGAGTGAGCATACAAAAGGCTTGAGTGCTTTATTTACCAGATTGTGGGAGAAAAGATGAATATCACAAGTTTACAACAGTGTGAATGAACAAATGCTATAAAAAAGGTGTTGTAGCGGGAGCTGCAGAGATCTATGGAATATGAATAAGTGTTTTCTACCAAAATGCGTGAATCTGATTAATGGATATGAGCGTTGCATAGCCTAAGAGTACGTGTCGATGTTTTGCTGATTTACCTTTATATAGCAGCTTAAGTTAGATAATTGTTCAGAACACATATAATAGCATTAATTACATTAAAGTATTTAAAAACAAGTTAGCAACGGAACGGTTCAGAGTACCCGACCTTTTCATAATTTGCTAATTGTACGGTTCAACCAGATGAGAAAATACTTTCAGGTCTGACAGAACTTTTTATTAAACAAGTATGGAAGAGCTAAGTTCGCTTTAATCTCTTACAACTCGCAAGAATCAATGCCCGAGAAATTCCTTCAGGTGGTCGCAAAAATGTGTATTAAAGTATGTTGCGAAAGAATTAAAATTAGTTTTATTGCTATGTTTTAGTTCGCGTCTACTAAAATTACTCTAATAGGATCGAAATTCTTTATATTAGGGATATGAGGCTTAGACCATTGGCATAGACCCTTTCCACTCTAATTCAGCGCCAAACGACATAGTTTTTAAGAAATCTTCCCAATTTAGTTTCATTAAAATATTCCATTTTGACTAATTTGAACAGTTTACCTAGGGGTGTTTGAACAGTTTTAGGGCGCTATTCGCGAAGTGCTTTATACCGCAACATTGCTTGGTGCTTTAATTATATACTGGAATGTGAAATTATATACTGGAATATGAGAATATCAGATGGAATTTAAATTGATTTTTATAATGTAAATTGTTAATTTCAACAGAATCTTATTTACCAAAATTGGTTGAAATCGCGATCTGTAGCAACATGTTGTAAGAGTACAAAAATGTTGCCTAACAATTCAACATTCATTATTCAACGAAACCGTGAATGTATTATAATCATATTTGGTATCTTATTATCTTAACCAGAAATGTAAGCTTAAGGGGGTTCTCTCATGTGAACGCATACATTTTACCACTTTTTAGAAAATTTTTTTTAATGCGACAACGAAATTCAATCATTTTAATTTTTTAATATATTCTTATTTGTATTTTGAAAAGTACAAAAAATTTTTTTTTCGTTTTTTACATTTTTAATATATATTTTTTTAAGGTGTACCGGTGGTCTAGAACCCTCAAATTAAGGGTGTTTTCTGGATTTTTTTTTAAGGTTTAAAAAAGAGCAATCAATTTAAAATTTTTACAGTTTATTTACACACTTATGAAAAGTACAAAAATATTTTTTAGTTAAATAAAAAAAATTTTTAACAATGTTAAAAATGGCGTCCAAAAAAAGCTATCTTAAAAGATGACTTTCGGTGCCGTTGTTGATTTTGATTCTTTTGAACATCTGAAACATAAAAACCAAATAAATTATTAATCAATAGGAGTGTAGCTAAAAAAATTGAAAATTAAAAAAATTTCGCGCTTTTGTAGTTCACATTCTGAAAACAACTATTTTTGGAGCAGTTTTAGATCGAAAAAAATCGAAGTTCTTAAAATAAAAATTTGATCGTAGTCCCAGCGAGCGATAGATATTGATCTTATAAACACCATATTAAAATTTCAAGTGATTCGGATGGATAGTTTTTTTTTCATCAACGGCACGCCGAAAAAAGTACTTTTGAGATACTTAAATGACGTACAAAGCATCCATTCATCGAGCCCCTCGACCGCGCGCTACCTGCTAAAACGGCTGTAGAAGCTAAAATAATTTGAATATCCTTCCAAAAATTTTACAGTATATTCTTAAAGGACTATACTTTCGAACTATCAACAAATTTTTTTTGAAAATTCTAGACCATCGGGACCCCTTAAATCAAAGTAGTCCCCAACAAAAAAAAGTAGTTCACTGGTCATGGTGATAGCGGCTGTTCATGTTGTCTGAAATAAAAAAATCGAATGGATTATTATTCAGTAGTTCTGCGGCTAACGTCCCTACCAAATATAATCAATTTCATTAAAAAAAAAATGTCGAACTTCAAACAAAGTCACGAAAATCTTGTTTTTTTTCGTTAAAAATCGTTTCAAAAAATATGAAAATATTTTCGAAAATAAACAATGCTGGTAGGGACGATAACTATAAATGAGTAGAAGAACATATGTAAATTTTAAAGCAATCGGTTGAATACTTTTTTTTAGGACCATGACAGTTTCAGAAAATGATGATTCGAGAAAAATGCGTTTAGAAACGTAGCAACTGCAGACTTGTCAGGGCGCCTGGTAGACAGTCGCTTGCGACACATCGGCGACTATGAGCTGTAACTTATCAAATACTATGAGTTTCGGTCTGCATTTTTAACAGCATGTTTGCAATAGGTTTTACTGTCAAAATATAAAAAAAAAATATTTTTCGAAGTGATTACATGAGAATACCCCCTTAAGATATTTTGTGTTTTAGCAAAAGGTCAACTAGAGCATTGTAAGTCATTAACCCATATTATGTATATAGGGTTAAGACTAAATGTCTAGACCAGTTTCATTCATGTTTAGCGCAAAATCAAAATTTTTTTTAGAAAACATAGCTTCTTCATTAAGTAAAATATCACACATTATAGCCAAAATAAAGTGTTTAAGGTGAAAATTCGGAGATCACTACATAGTGTAAATTGGGGTTAGGGGAAGGTTTGGGCTAATTGCAGTGTCTTCTGATATTTTTCAAGTTTCCTCGAGAACATGATTCCACGTTATTTTATAAATATAACTCACACACTGACCAACATATTCGGCATAAATTTTGCTAGAATCACGAAAATCATTATATAGTATATGGTATATGGGAGCTTGGCGTTATATTGACCAGAAATTTCCAAATTTTCATTTAATTTTCGCACATTTTCATCATTAAACTATAATACATACCATATATGTATTTCAAGTTCGATATATATTCGACATTACTTATATTACTGCCAAAGGCATCGAGTTCCACATATTCGGTATCTGGGGGCTTTTTGGGCGCGGCATTGTGTAAATTTTTATTCTGTTAACTTCAATTTATTTTATAGATTTACATATATGCAGAAAATATTAACCAGAGTATCGGAAATATGTACATATATTAGGGAAATGTGGTCTAGACCAATTTCATTAAAATTCTGCGTTAAACTACATAATTTTTCAGAAAACTAACCCTTAATTTCTTTAAAATATCACAAGCAAAAATTATATATGTAGTTCCCCTCCAAAAATTCTAGTCTGGTTCCCCCCTGTAATATATATATGTGACCTGGTCTACGAAAAGGGGGTTAACGTGCGAAAACTAGTTTTCTGGGAAAAGCTGTTAAAAATAATCGTCAGTTTCCCGTTATCTCATTAATTGTTCTCCTTTTTTTGACACCTAAGCCCCCTTTTCGTAGACCAGGTCACATATCGGGTTTTCCAATAACAGTGATATGATTTCTTTTCAACAAACATCACACCAAATGTCACCAGGAAATTGAAATTTTTTTTTTAATGTGGAGAACAATTGATACAATTAAGTTCTTCAAATGGTTTTTAGAACCATATACTCGTATTGTCAATATCAACTTCTTCCAATTTCAGCCATAAAAAGTTGGTTATCATCGATCACCATTGACAGTAATGTTTTGAAAAAACTACGAACGATGGTTCAATCAAACCAGAAACTACACCTAATTGTCAATTTAGGTGAATGTAATGGTTGTTCATGAATAATTTGTGGATTTTCTTTGCAGCAGAATCGACACTTTTTTTAAATTGGCGACCACTCAGATGAAAGTGAGCCTCATCAGAGAAGATTTTGAAGTTGTTTCAAGACAAAATCAGTAAAGTTCTTGAGTGAGAACAATTTTAAATTTTTTTATCAAATCCTTTTTCAAAATCCGCCTGTGTGGTTTGCGATGGTCCCAATTCTTGACAGTGGCTTGGAACCGACTACTGCAATATTTTCATTATTTCGAGCGGTGCTTTGTCTTATTGACACTTGAGCATTATCTAAAGAAAATGTACACTCGAAATTCGACGAATAGCGAGCAAAAGCGAGTTGCCACGACCATAAAATAGCCAAATTGCACAAAAAGTTGCTATTGGAGAACGATTATTGTGTTAATAAAATTGAATAATTTGTAAACGTTGTTCCTGCTGACTGCTTACTGAATAAATGCACATTAAAAATTGCCGAAACGAAACAAGGAAATCATATTATCCCCAAAAGGTAAACTCGGTCTTATGTAGTATACGGTAATTCGTAAAGGACTTCACACATTTTTAGCATTTAACTAAACTATGACTAATGTTATAAAATTTCTTACATACTCGTTCTGTAGCACCGTTGGTGTACAAAACTATTTCACTACATGTACATGTTGCGAGGGTACAAAAATTCCTCTTTTTGACAATTAACTTCAAATATAATTTGAAAATATTGACATATATACATACAAGCAAAATGAAATAAAATATTAAAAAGTCATTTTTTATTTTCGAGTATATACAACAGGAGTCCCAACTGAATCCGAGGTGGATTAAACTTACAAATGTAATAAATCGACTATAATTATCAGTTTGTGCATCCAGATTTCAAATAACCTTATATTTTACTTTTAGGTATGATATGAGGAGCATATTATGTTTACGAAATACAACGGCAAAATTGACGAAAAGTTCGACAGTAATCATTTCACATTTCCGCTTCAAAGGAGGAGATTCTTTAGCATCGAAAGGGTCCGGACCACCTCAGGGAACTAAATCAACGCCTCCAGTTCCTCCTGGTATGCCACCGCCTCAAACTAAAAAGACTTTTGGTCCTCTCTCAGATCAAGATAGAATTTTTACAAATCTTTATGGTCGACATGATTGGCGATTGAAAAGTGCACTGAGACAAGGAGATTGGTATAAGACTCATGACATATTATTGAAGGGATCAGAATGGATAATAAATGAAATAAAAGCATCTGGTTTGAGAGGTCGGGGTGGCGCAGGCTTTGCCACTGGTCTGAAATGGTCTTTCATGAATAAACCACCTGATGGTCGGCCAAAGTTTCTTGTAGTTAACGCAGACGAGGGCGAGCCAGGCACTTGTAAAGATCGTGAGATTCTACGCCATAGTCCTCACAAACTCGTGGAGGGCTGTCTTTTGGCAGGGCGGGCAATTGGTGCCCGAGCAGCTTTCATTTATATACGCGGCGAATTCTATAATGAATCATGTAATACGCAAACAGCCATTGCTGAGGCTTATAATGCCGGTTTTTTGGGTAAAAACGTCTGTGGAGCCGGATTCGACTTTGACGTTTATATGCATCGCGGAGCCGGTGCATATGTATGTGGTGAGGAAACAGCCTTGATTGAGTCTTTGGAAGGGAAAGCCGGTAAACCACGCTTAAAGCCTCCATTCCCTGCCGATGTGGGTGTATTTGGCTGTCCTACAACTGTTAATAACGTAGAAACTATATCCGTTACGCCTACCATTTTACGAAGAGGTGCCAATTGGTTTGCTAGCTTTGGTCGAACTCGCAACTCTGGTACGAAACTTTTTACTATTTCTGGCCATGTTAATAAGCCTTGTAGTATCGAAGAAGAGTTATCAATGCCACTTATGGAGATCATTGATCGTCATGCTGGTGGTGTGCGCGGCGGATGGGATAATTTGTTAGCTATTATTCCGGGAGGTTCTTCTACCCCAATTATACCAAAGAAAGTAGTAGAAACCGTTATAATGGATTTTGATGGTCTTTTAGCTGCGCAAACATCTTTAGGGACAGCGGCTATTATTGTAATGGATAAATCGACTGATGTCGTAAAAGCAATTGCTCGACTCTCTGCATTTTACAAGCATGAGAGCTGCGGACAGTGCACTCCTTGCCGGGAAGGTTTGGCTTGGATAAACAAAATCATGCAACGCTTTGTTATGGGCAAAGCTAAAATGGAGGAAATTAATATGATATTGGAGGTAACCAAGCAAATTGAAGGACACACCATATGCGCTTTAGCCGATGGAGCCGTTTGGCCTGTACAGGGTCTAATGCGTCATTTTAGGTCAGATGTTGAAGCTCGAATAAAACAGTTTGAACAGATAACAAAAAAGAAGCATTTCTCTGAAAGATGTACTCTATGATGATTTTTTGAAATATATTTTACAGCTTACATTCATTGCAAACGATTGTATATTTCAAACTTCCAGTTGAATTTAATTCGTATAGTATATTATATCGGTGAACTCCTATGTAAGATATTTTAGCAGAATTAATGAACGCATCATATTAAGCATGTAGTTTGATGCAATGCTTGAGTTAAGTTCAAAAAATTGCCTGGAAACATGTCTCTGAGTAGACTTGAGTAATGACAACAGTTAATGCAATCAGTCCATGTAAAATTTTGAAGTTTTATGTAAATATGCCTTGGCACAACATGGAAAAACCGCTGAGTAAAATATATGTTTTGAAGTTATCTTGTATTTGCAAGCATTAGTACCAAATTTGTATAGAGTTAAAGAGGAAAACTTATCAGTAATACTTGTAGTAATCTTAATGTCAACAGATACAATTTAGATTATACATACATATATGCTAATATGCATACCCTTTCCTACATATGTAAATGTATGCAGCAAGCATTGTTATATATTTAACTGCTGCTCCATTTTATGCATTTTTATTACGACTCTGTCTAATATTTAGTAACTATTTCGAAACCTTCAATCAATTTCAACTTTAACTAATATATTGGGTAGTCGAAAAAGTCTTTTCGTATTTCTAATCAAACTTCAACTTATTTCTTTATATACCAATAAATAACTAAACAAATACAAGGTCTGTCGCAAAAGAAACAGAACTTTTTAAATATAACTGTTTCTGGTGGCGCCACCTATTGGTGGGTATATGAAATAAAAAGTTTGATCTCTTGTTGACATTTCGTAAAAATTTTTTTAGACAATTGGATAACCACAATCGATGTTATCGATCAAAAAGTGACAGCAGCTTTTGGTCATCGGTCGTAAAATGCATTTTGAACAAAGAGCAAATATTAAATTTTGTTTTAAACTTGGGAAAACGTTCACTGAAACATTTCAAATGATGAAAAAAGTTTATGGTGATCAGTGCCTATCCCGTAGTAATGTGCATGAGTGGTTTAGCGATTCCAAGAAGGCCGTGAGGACCTCTGTGACGATCAGAAGTCGGTCGTCTTCAGAAGTCAAAAATAAAGACAATGCTGATTTGTTTTTACGATTCCGAGAGTATTTTACAACGAGAGTTCGTCCTACCTGGCCAATGGTGTGCTTTACCTTGGTGTTATGTAGAGTCTTTTGCCACGAATTCATCGTGCTCGACCACAATACTGTGAGGCAGGGTCCTGGCGCCTGTTGCACGATAAAGCGCCGTGTCATCGGTCGACGCTTGTCACTGATTTTTTGACAAAAAACTCCATATTAAGCATTAATCACTCACCCTACTCACCTGATCTGGCACCCTGTGATTTTTACCTATTTGGAAAACTTCATTTGCCTATGAAAGAGCACTGGTTTCAGGACATTTCGGCTATCCAAAAGGCGACGACCGATATTCTCAAAAGCATTCCGAAAAATGACCTTAAACGCTCATTTGAAATGCTAATTGACCGGGCTAAATGCTGTATCGAAGCACAAGGAAACTACTTTGAATAAAAAATATAACTTTTGAAAAATATAAATTTTTTGTTTTTTTTCTTTTAACAGTCCTGTTTCTTTTGCGACAGACCTTGTATGTACCATTTTTATCGACCACTTTTTGTCATTTTTTCGAAATTTCCAGAACGGAAGCGAGCGAAACATTGTTGTGCTACACGAACTGTTACAGCAACGTCTCCGTAAACTACGCATATATCATTGGTGGCTTGCGTGGCATTCTTACCCTTTTTATACAAAAATTTCAAAATATAGCGAATTTCTTCATTATTTTCACTCATTTTTGAACAGCTGTAACTTTTTTCAACTTGCCAGAATTAATTTTTTTGGTTGAATGAGGCATAAACTCTCACGATTACCCAAGATACCCAAATAATTTTTGATTGTAAATAAAAAAAGGGTCTCAATATAGATATTTATGAGCATAGGACAAACTAGAAATTTGCTATTGCACATAAATTTTGGAAACCGTAAACTTTGTACCTACAATATATAATCGGTATTTTTTTAAGAGTACATGTAGTTTTGTAGGAATTGTATATCAATAGTTTGGTGTCTACTGGGAGTGCACATGCAGTAAATTGACACATGTATACGAATAAAAAGTGCAATTTTATAAACGCATAATATAACTAACACAATGCCTTTAGTTAAAGTACAAACGTTTAACACTTTGTACAATTTTATAATTAACGGGCAATTATGCAGCCAACAATTCCATTCAAAGCGATTCAACATTACACTTCTACTTCATAATCTCAAAATAGTAAGCGGATGGGGAAATGCCGCAAACAATTAGAGCAGCTCAAACCGCGAACAAAGCCATAAAGCTGTGGTGCACAACTATTTAGCTCAATGTGTGAATTCAAAGGCGCTACTGGCTCACATTGCAAAGGACAATGCAAACCCAGTCGACATACCATATACTCGTACTTCCATAAGCATGTGTAACTTATTTAACCACCAAGATAAATGTATGCGCCAGCGAAAATGAGAATGACAAGGAATGAATCGGATTCTTCCAACTTAGCTGTATTTTTTGGTTGATATGGTGTTTTATGTAATGAAACTACAATTTACATATGAACATATCATAAACTATTTGGAACTTTGAAAAGTACATACATGTATGTACATATGTATCGAGTTTTTTAACACAGCTGCTACAAAATAAAAGTGATGGGACAGCAAAGGACGCAAAAATTTAACCCGTTCTTTTGACATTTCTCTTCAGTAAGGTTTGCCATTTTATGATGGAAAGATATACGATCGAGCAATAAGTCGAAATTATTGAAATTTACTACCGATAGTACCGGTACCTTTCTCTTCAGTAAGGTTTCCCATTTCATGATGGAAAGATATACGATCCAACAATGAGTCGAAATTATTGAAATTTACTACCGATAGTACCGCGATTACAAGCGCATTAAGGGCGGGTTTTCCAATAAGAGCGCTACAAAATTTTTTTTTAAATAAAATAAAAATGGTTTGGTATATCAATGAAATTCTTTATTCCTGTGAAAATACATTCGTAAATACTCCATATCACCATTGCATCCCGAAAAATTTACTGTTTGGTGCGGTTTATGGGCCGCACTTCTTCCGGGATGATCAAGACCGGCACGTTACTGTGAATTGGAATTGCTACCGCTCAATTATAACCGAATATTTTTGGCCCGAATTCGATGAAACGGACTTGGACAATATGTGGTTCCAAAAGGCCGGCGCCACAGGCCACACAGCGAATATCACAATCGATTTATTGAAAAGCACGCTTGGTGAGGGTGTTATCTCACGAAGTGGCTCGGTCAATTGGTCGCCTCGGTCGTGCAAATTTGACTACGTTAGACTATTTTCTGTGGGATTACTTCAAGTCCGTCGAAAATTGAGTTCAGCGTCTGGACTTCTAGAAGGGTGCCTGTGCTGGCCATGCAAAAGAAATCGAGTTCCATTCGTAATGTCATCGAGTTTACTTTTACAGGAATAAAGAATTTCATTGATAATCCAAACCGTTTTTGTTTTATTTAAAAAAAAACGTTTGTATCGCTCTTATTGAAAAACCCGTTATATGGTCGTACTACAGCGCTTAGATATAATATATGCTTATATTTCCTTTAATAGTTTTCAAATTAATTATGATCCTTTAACAATTGTGTCTAATCCTTCGGCGATGAATAATGCGCTTCGAATAACCAATTGTCAAAGTTAAGGCAAACTTAAATTGTTGCAAATTTTTCAAACTAAAGTTAGTTTATTCGGTAATTCTGCTGCTGGGAGATTTGCATAAATATTATTCTGCTGCAAACAACAGGGATATTGTAGCTGTATTTCCATTTGCAGGCGCAGTGTACACAATCTTACGCACCGAAACCGTTGCAGCGAAATAAAAAACAATGAGTAATTCAAACGTAGTTGAAAAGCAGCTGCCGCGAAAGAGACCTTCAAGTCAATTGTGTTGCTACAGCAGACGCTTAAATTTTATGTATGGCAGTGTAGACTCCAGAGTAGAGTATGTTTATACTTAGGGGGTCCTGCCAAGGCGATTTTAATGAATTGAACCCAATTGCAGACTTCTATTAACTACTGTGATTTCTAGAGAGAAATAGATAACTAGGGTCGTACTCGTATGCCGAGTACTCGTATGTATATTAAATAATATGGTTATGATTTCTTAAAATTGCTCATATTTCTTTAGCATGAATTTAACATAATGGGTTGTCAAAAAAGTCTTGCGATATTTTTATTGATATTTTTTTTTTTTTTGAAATTGAAATGAATTTTTGATGACTCATGCCCAGCTCTTGACCGATGCTACGGCTGCTACTATGCCGGTCTCTTTCGACCAGCGATTTTATCGCAATTTTCGACGACAGGCCTTCCGGAGCGTGGCGCATCTTCGACCACCTCTACACCAGAACGAACGTTGAAACCATCGTTGTGCGGTGGAAATGGAAACTGTATCGGGTCCATAAACTGCACAAATTTTAGTGGCGGCTTGAGATGCATTTTTGCCTTTATCGTAGTAGTACTGTAAAATATGCCGTATTTTCTCTTTATTTTGCTCCATGTTTGCGACGCTATAACTCACGAAGGACTTAAAACAAACGACAATCAATCAAACACGTGTTAGCGGGAGAAATGAGCTTTCCAAAAAGTTATAGCATGACCCGATGCGACGAATAAAACTAGAGCTACGCGCTTTCAGCGCCAACTACCAAAATACCGCAAGACTTTTTTGACAACCTAATATACCAATTCGTACTCTGAATCTCAAATAATCCTTATACTTCCGCAACATGTACATAGAATAGTTTAATGGTTTTAACATTTATTACTAATAGTCCATTTATTATTAATAGTTCCGTTTGACCGTGTAAGTCATGCCTTGAGTAAGATCAAGGTATCTTGATGAACCTTGGTACACGAATTACTTGTTACATTTGAGGAGTATGGTTTTGTAGATGAACGATATGAACTATCGCCATTTCATAAATTGTTTTAAATGAAAAGTTGAAAAGTGCTATAAAACATGCTACAAGTGATCACAGATGGGAGCGAAACTTTTTTTATAATGTTGGATAAGTGAGCTTGTCCCATCGTCTGAAAAGTTTAATAATAAAATTTAGCAGAAATAGTGATATCTATGTTATAAAACATGCTACAAGTGATCACAGATGGGAGCGAACCTTTTTTTATAATACTGGTTAAGTGAGCTTGTCCCACCATCTGAAAAGTTTAATAATAAAATTTAACAGGAATAGTGATATCTATTATTTTTTTATAGTCGGGAAAATAGGTAAAATCGGCTAATTATCATGCGCACTTTTCATTCAAAGAGTAAGTTCAAAACTATTAAAGTACGAGAATTCGCAGAAAATTCTAATAACAGCGTATTAATGTGAATAAAATGTATAAAATCCAAGCAATACCTCCTATATATATTTATTAATTTTTGAGTTATCTTATGCTCGAAGCTTAGGGAGAATCTATTTTTGTAATGATATGTTATAATATCAAAACTGAAGAAAACCTTATATTAGGAATTTCAAACTTGCGGTTGGCTTTTTACCGCATATGGTACATCGGTCAATATCTAAGACAAATTAGCAAAATTAAGGGAACGTACAATGTTGAACATACTTTAGTTTAATGGCGGAATCATACCAAATCATCCTCCGAATAATTCCAGTTCCGTTTACTGCATAAAATGCGTTGTTGGAGTCTAGAAGACTCTATACCAAATATTTCAGTAATACCAAACGTCAATGCAATCAGGCCAGGCCAGGTTTAGAAATTCGAAAAAATCGCTTTTTTTAGCAGATTTTTATAGTATAACCCTTCAAGAAAATATCCCTAAGAGGATTTTTCGAAATTCGAATTATTTTCCGAGTTACAGCTCATTTTGGACTCCGACTCCGACTGCGCGCGACAAGTTCTCAAACTTTAAACTCGTTTTTCTCATAACTGCTTTTCTAGAAACGGTGTGCATGATATCTCAAGTTCTACTCGACTGAAACACATGCAATTTTACACAGAGCTTTTTTATACATTATAGTATCGCACTACGAAGAGCTTTCGAAAGAATTTTTTTTTATTTTTAAAAAATTCCGAACCACAAAAAAACGGAAAATACGAAACTTTTTTTCAAACCTCCACCATTTTGTAAACAATTTTTTTTTTTTCAAAAGCATTTCGTCGTGCGATAATTACACTTTTACTCTTCGCGGATTTCGCATAAATTTTCGTTTTAGGTCAGGGAAAGGATTTATATCCTGCACACCAGGACAAGCCATTGTTTCATCAGTTCTACTTCGCCGACCTGCAGTTTTTTTAAATTAAATGTTTTTCTTATATTATTTATGTTTTGTAGCCACAGAATATCAATAAAAAGCATGTAAAAAAATGGATAGTCAAAATAATTTTTGATTTTTTTTTATCGCGTCAAAAAAAATACCTATAATTCGGGCTTCTAAACCGAAATACCCCCTTAAAACGTTTATGTTGATCAATGTCATATTTTATTGAAATATAGTGGTTACTTTAACGATAACTTGGTTCAGCGCAGAATATGTATGTATGAAATTGGTTTAAACCCATGCCTCTAATATATTAATATCTGATTATTGGTTTTTTTCTCGTATACCTAATATAGTAAGTTTATCTGTTTTGTATTAGTTTATATCACGTATGTCTCATTTGATTGATTTAATTAGATTGATCTCAATATGAATATTTCGGACCCCAAGCAAAATGTAGTCATGAAACTAAGTAAATTTATGTACATAAGTTAATAGGTTAGCAAATTTTATTGTAATCCATTCGTTTTCTTCGAATAATGCATGTTGAATTCAATCGGAAGCGTATTTAATGTGAAGTTTTGCAATTCTTGAAAGTATTGCTTGAAACTTTGATTTTTGAGTACTTTTTCCACTAAATCAAGTTGTATGCCATGAATAGCATGTTCAATACTGACTTCTAAAGCTTGAAGAAAGTCTAGTTTATTGCTTAAGACCAATGTCTTCAAATAACATCACAATAAGTAGTCTAATGGTGTTAAATCACAACTTCTTAGAGGTAATTCAATGTCACAATTTTTTGAAAAAATCAAATCTCCAAAAATTTCTCGAAATAATTTGGTTGTTGAATGTGGCAAAATCATTAAATTCACAACGTTATCCAATAGCTACAGTTCTTGAGTGCGAACAATTTGATACGGGTGCAACTCCAAATCCTTTTTGAAAATCCATCATTGTAGCTTGAGAACGTCTTGAAATCGACAGTGCGGTCTTCAGCGACATCTTTCTAAAAGGTAGCACTATTTTCATTATTCGAAATTTTCAACAATTCGACGAATAGCGAGCACAGGTGGATTATTTTGACCATAAAATGCCGAAAAGTTGCAATTAGAAACGATTATTTTGATAATAAAATTGAATAATTCATAAACGTTGTTCTTGCGTATATCTTTCCATGTTGAAATTGAAAAAAACTACAGATCATGGCATTTGAAAAATGCCGAAACGACATTTAGCAATTATTTCATCATTTTAAGTAAAAATTTGTATTTCTCACTGCTTCGAAATTCCACTTTCATAGAACTTCGGTAACCGAGCAAACTTGTAAGATATCACGTTTGTGGAAAATAATTATATTTTGAGATATTAAAACTGCAACTTTTGTTATTAATAAATTTATGGTAAATAATTGCTGAAGTATCATCAAAGAATTTCATCTGGATAAATCACATATGTGACCTGGAATCTACGGAAGAGGGGCTTAGGTGTCAAAAAAAGGAGAACAATTAATGAGATAACGAGAAACTGACGATTATTTTTAACAGCTTTTCCCAGAAAACTAGTTTTCGCACGTAAGCTCTCTTTTCGTAGACCAGGTCACATATACAAATTTACAATTTGAAATAAATGTCAAATGCACAATCTCAACTAAATGTGATGTTTTCTTAAATATTGCAAAAAATAAAATGATTATACAAGCCAAATTTCACATCAATATTTTGATAAATTCTGAAATAATCCAATTCATGGAAAAACATCACAAAAATCAATAGTCTTCTCATTTTGCTAAATATGTACATACATACATAGATCATTTGAAAGTATTTTGTTCACACAGCGTTAAATGAGAATTTGACGTGAAGTTATGTTTACTGCGTTCTGCCATTACAGCCGCCCATTAAAGTGTCTGAAGTAATTTTTGGATGATGAAAAGTTTTTGAGTTTCTATGCAAATTAAAAAGTTGTAAATAAATAGCTTGACAGTGCAGTAACTTCAGTTAATTTATTTTACAAAGGCACTTACCAGGATAAATTAAAGTTTTAATGAGGGTTAACCAGATCTAGCTCTTTATATTTTGTAAAGAAAGCAGCTAATTTTATTAAATACAAAATATTTTATATGATTATCGTCATAATTGAAGGAGGTTTATTTGAAAAACACAGATGATAATGAAATTAAGTTTCGGATATGTTTTATTGCTATTTGGACTTAAAATATCATATAAAGAAAATAACGTAGGAATAAGTTGGCGAAATGTAAGGAAATCCCAATGCAGAGTATACCTAAATAATACGTATAATAGAACAAGTTATGAGCTGGTTAAATACAAGAGTGTATGTACTTATATCATAGGATTTTTTGATATTTTCATACTAAAAGGTTTAATATACATAGTATGTATATGTATACTGAACACCTAACTTACAACTACAAGATTTAGGAAAAACAATTTCAATATGCAATGTGTAAATAGGCGAAATGGAATAATAACAATAAATAAATTATCGATAATTCTCTAATGAAAAAAGCCAGAAACAGTAAATTTAATTTAATAGCTGGACAATGGACCCATTTTTAATACGCTTTTATTAGCTTCACTTGTATGTATGTACATATGTTTGTTTGTAACTTTTTAAGTGGTACTGAAACCTAGAATATTTGAGCGACACTGTAGGAAAGCGATAGTAAGTTTAAGCAGCTCACCAAAAGATGCGCTTCAAAGTATGCAACATCTGTATAAAACTATTTTTGGTGACATTTGAATAGCATATGTATATACTGAAATATATCGTCACCTGAAATGCAAAATAACGTATCATCAAAAAATTCGAAATTGAGTGTCTTATTGATTACGCTTCATTACTTCAAATTACATACATAATATTACATATGTTCAACATTTTCGGGTTCTGCCGCCAGATATAAACCAGTTTTAACCAATATTAAAACTTTGTTTCACTCATGTTCCATTTTATTACATGTTTCATTCATGCCACTATAAAATTTTGAAAATGTTGTTACGTTATTTTGCATTTCAGGTGACGATATGTACATACATATATCCTTAAAGAAAGTATGTATACTTTCTATAGATGTATGTATACATAACCGCGCACCAAAAGAAATAATATCAAATAATGCAAAACATGTGACTTTTAGGCAATGAAAAAATTAATACTTATAATACAATTTTTGTAGTAAAAAAATTTCAGATACTAGTTTTCAAAACGCCTCCGAAAAGCAACTGCAATAGAAAACTACATTTTTTTAAACTTTGGCTGTCACGTCGATGTGAGCTTTTCAAAAGTTGTCACCGAATCTAATGGCGGAGAATACGATTTTAATTATATTCGTTTATATCTCACAATATTGGTAAATCTATAAAAGAAACAAGAAAAAACGTTAACTTCGGTGGCACCGAAGCTAAATACCCTTCACAGGTGCATTTCTGTTAGTAACTATGTGTTCAGTTTCTATGGAATATATATGCTATAGTTAACTGATCTGAACAATTTCTTCGGAGATTACATTGTTGCCTTTGAAAATAACATATATTAAATTTCGTGAATATATCTTGTCAAATGTGAAAGTTTTCCATACAAGCATTTGATTCCGATCGTTCAGTTTGTATGGCAGCTATATATTATAGTGGTCCGATATCGGCCGTTCCGACAAATGAGCAGCTTCTTGAAGAGAAAATGACGTTTGCAAAATTTCAAAACGATATCTTTAAAACTGAGAGACTAGTTC